>NC_071611.1:35086539-35144039 GCF_024509145.1 Vidua macroura
CTAGCACCCAGATTGCACTTTTCCTTTTTTTTTTTATGTAAGGCAAGATGTGCTTTAAAATTTATGGTGCAGGTACTTGAAACAGAAATAAAAAACAACCCTGAAACATCTGAAAAACTGCATGGTAAGTTACATATCAAAAAGCATTATTTTTTTGAAGCCTAAAAGAGATTTATACATTTATCACTTTAAAAAACATTTTGAACTCTCTCCTTACTCAGTATTAAGGGATTCCATAAACAGTGTCATTTAAAACTCTTATTTTAATTAATTTTATAACTGTAACTATAATTTTTATAACTATAATTTTATAACTACTTGAAAGAGGAATTTTCATCTATTTCCAAATGAAGTATAAAGAAAGTTGGGGAAAGAATAGAAAGGACATGTGTCATGTAGAAAATAGTAAAGCAAATCCACATTTTTATTACACCTACATAAACATTAGTAGTGAATTTTCAGTAAACACCTATGCCAACAACTAAAGAAAGAATAATTTTGGTAAATAGAGGATTTGGTAAATAGAAGTAAACTCATTCTTTAGTTGAAGTCAATGAAAAGAACAGATGAGTCTCTAGAAGTGTTTGGGAAGTTCAGAGCATCTTATATTGCCATTGAAGCTGAAAAGGGCCTGATCTGCACTTTGAAGTGCTGGTTCCTCTGGCCTTTGATGGTATTGTATTTATTTGTTTATATGGGTTCACATATTTATTTTTTTAAATTGCAATCCAGATTTGATAGAACACAAAGATACTCAATGCTTTAAGAGAAATAGAGAACAAAATGCAAGCAAGCTCATGAAGCAGAGGGCAGCTCAGGGACACTAAATTCCTCAGACAAAAACCAGTGTGAATTAGTCAGGGTGGATGCCATGCCCTACACTGCAGCATGCAGGGCAGCTCTTCAAATGCCAGCTCGCTTTCTCTGTGGCATGTTGCTCAGAAACACAGCCATGCTCTCATGAGCTATCTTGTAGCAGCTTCTCTAATAAACTGATGAATAAGCAATTAAAAGAAATGTGAGCAAACAGATCACCTTTTGAGGTTTGTAGAGATGGCTGTACATGATAAGACACACTTCCAAATTCTCAGGGAAGCAAAATTAATTTGGTTCCAGGACATCAGTGATACCAGATATTAAAGGGGATTTTCTTCGTATTTTATACAAATGTACTATAGAAGTAAATGTGAAAACAGAGTATTGATTAAAAAAGGGCTTGGAAAATCAGGACTACTGCTTGATATGTAGGAGGACATTAGAGGAAAGTTGAGGAGTTTAAATACACCAGGAAATGTAAATTTCTGCTGCTAGAGATTATGGTATTTCAACACTCTGAAAGAAAACAGTGTGATTTCACAAAGGACTCATAACATTTAAGGGAAACTTTTGCCTTGAGTTATTTTCATCAGCGACAATTCTCTCTCCCCTTGGCAGGTCCTTTCAGAGTAACAATATATTTTGGTGTCAGTTTTGGTCTCATTTGAATTGGTTCAAAGGCAAAATCACCCTATGGAGTCTGACTTAAATTCACATGGAAACAGAAGAATTTGATTTACAGATGTTACTCATGGATCAAAATCTCATGGATCCAGGGCAAGCAGTATGTTGCAGATGGCAGAGGCCATTGGTCATGGCTGCTTGAGCACGAGGTGACTCCTACAAGCACCACTTGGAGTCCTGTAGCAGCAATGAAATGCCAGGAAAGACTTTGCAAAACAGAGAAAAGCCTGACTATTTTATTCCCATGCCCTAGTCTGATTCTATACCAGCTGGGAGGGGAACAGAGGCAGGCAGACTGTGGAGTGTTGTATGAATATCATCAATATGGGGAAATCTAAGGCCATGAGAAATCATCAGAAAACTGTAGCCATGACCACAGCAAAAACTGAGGTGGCTACAACTTTTTGATATTTTGAAAGCTCTTCCGTTGCTGGCAAGAATTTTTTCCTATCTCTTGGCATATCTAGATGTTTCAGAATGCAACTACTTTAAGCAATTTATATGCAGATGTAGTAAAAATTGCAGGCTTTCTCAGGTTTTCTTGGACAATTTTCCTTTTTTTAAAAAATTCTACTTACTGTATAACTCACAAAAAAAAAAAAAAAAAAAAAAAAAGGAAAACTGTCAATATGCTTATAACCTTATTTTCTATTGTCTTTCCTCTATCTGCCTTCATTCCCACTCTCAGTGTGTCTGTGTCTGTTGTCCATGGAGTGAGTGCTCTGCTTCTCTGTTCTTTACATTTTTCCCAAAGATTTATGGCTCTAGAAGGCTCACAGACACAACCCTTGCCAAGATGATATTTATTATTATTAGGTAGTAGTTTATATCTTTTACAAGTCAGTATTTTTTCTGTACTATTCTGTTGTTTTTTCTTTTAATTTTTTTTAATAGCAGAACACCAAGACCTAATCCAAACATTTAACTATATAATTATTCTTAAACATGTTCTCTTTTTTCTAAATATGCATTTATTTCAAGTGACATCCTCCTTACTTTGAAACATTTACATAATTCCAATTTTTTTTTTGTTGCATTTCATTCAAATCCACATACAGGTAGCTGTAAGCACAATTTTCCCTGATAGTAGTGAGGGGAGGTAGATTTTGTCTACCTAGGCTACTAGGGTTCTGAAAATCATTTCCAGTTGTAATAGATAGGTGGAGATCTCAATAGAGGAGGGATGCTTTCTTTTCTTCTGAAAGAAATCTTTTCACTGAAAGGAGTACTAAGTACTCTGTTTAAGGGAGAGTACACAGTCAAGAGCTTAAATACGCAAAATGCAGTACTTTGGATCCTAGGGCTGTGCACTTGATGAGATAATATTTAAAGATTAATTACAGAACAAATGAAACCAGTGACTTATCCAGTGATTCAGCACTGTTAAGTGATAATTTTCTAGCATCTGAAAATATTTTCTGGTACTGTTTAATTTACTGAAATGTCTGTCCTCTTCCTACACTAGGTACTTTATACTATTCTTAACAGTACTTGAAATCTAGAAGAAAAGAGACTCAAAACAATTTGCTTTTTGATCTCAGTTAAGAGCAAATGTTCTGATACAGGATAAGATATCACACAAGAAAAGTCATGGGCTACAAGAGGGGAAGATTGTAATTCTACTGACAATGTTATTCATGAAGGTAAAGCCAGTCATTACAAATCCCTTTCTTCTGATGGATTATATATTACATGAATAGCATCCATCTTCAGCATTTCTTTAGAAACTTGGTCTAATTCCTTTAATATTGTTCTGCTACAGCAATGTGAATGGTCATCTAGTAGTTTTAGAAGAAATTTATTTAGCTTGTTAAATAAATTAATATCCAAAAATTTGGAACCTTGCACTATCCTTAAACCCCATTTTATTCATAATATAATTAGAAGACTGTAGATTTTCCTCATCATTATTAGACATACATTAGATTTTTATCTGAATTAACTACAATCCAAAACAATGGACTTGTTGTTACTCGCTGAGAACTTTCAGACTTGGTCATTTTTTCCAAGTGAAGATATGCATCTTTAACATATCAGTTTATGGATACCATGCAGGTCTCTTGCATTAAGGCGCATCTGAGTTCTGGAACTGTAAAACGGAAGAAAAAAGTTCAAAAAAAGTAAGTAGTAGGCTTTTGGGGAAACATTTATGAAACAAATTTATTACAACTCTAAACAACCCCTCCTTTTTTTCCTGCATGTATACTTTTAATAGAAAAACCTTAATTTGAAACTGAAAGACATTATTATGAAATCAAATACTAAAATTCCTTGTGTTCTACCAGAATGTATAGCATCAATGGGATGTACAACAATTTTTAATCTTTACAAAAATATTCACAATTTGGCTATCATTTCACTAATTTTCACATGTTCTTGATGATCCTCTCTCTTTTTCTAGGGTTTTGATTGAGTTTAACTACTAAGTGAGCTAAAAATGTAGATAGATTCACCACTACCAGGATCTATCTAACCAAGAAGAACTAACACTGAATTGAATTCAAGACACTAGGTAGTGTTAAAAAAAAAAGCCCCAGTCAAATCAGGAAAAAATATATTTACTTACTTTTTCTTGGTTTTCCCACATTGGGTAATGTTTTTACCTCTATCCAGATGAACAAGTTTTCACTTTAGCTTCAGGTTAAATCTAACTCTGTAAAAAACTGCTGTCTTTACGACTTCTCAATTTCTCTTCATGACATCTTAATGTCTCAATACTTCATCAGTAAAATAATTTCTTTATACTGGGTTTACATCTTCAAACCTAGACATTTCTGCTGTCTAAAAAAAAATGAAAATAAAAAAGAAAACAAGCTAGAGAAATTGAGGTATTCTGACAATTCCTAAACTGGAAAGTCTAGTCACTGAAAATAAAACCAATTTTCTCCATATTAAACTAAGGAGATATACCCCAGTCTAAAGTGATCAACCCAGACAAAATATTTCTGCAAGGAGCCATGTGGAAAAGAGTTAACAGCAACTTTTCTCTTTACTTCCTATATAACATCATCATTAGAACATCCTTTTAATGTATTTTCTTTTTAAATGTGCAAACATTCATATGAATAGCAGTCAGAGTCACTCCATATTAATAGGGACTGTTGCTGTGTTCTGTGAAGACTTCAGAATGCCCAGGGTAGTGACAGTCTTACTGTGTTTCATCAGCGAGTTGTGGATGCCCTCAGGGTTGCCCTGCTCAATATCCTCCTGCAGTTGCCTGTTCTTGTGTACAACCCTTCTATCTCTTTTTCCTCTTCTTTCTTTCATCCTAGGTACCTACCTGCTAAGAGAGGGCTTATAGATACTGCAGCTGCTGCGGCTGATTTCCTCAGGAGAAGAGCAAGTGAGCATCAGGCAACAACGGCAGTAAGAACCTCCAATAAGAAAATACTAGACAGCACGTATCATAGTATTTGCACAGAATGACTTTCCAAAGTCTTGTCTCACAGACTTCCTGAGCTACTGGTACTGTTTTTGTATTTAAAATAACTATATATATATATATATATATATATATATATATATATATATAAAAAAAAAATTTTAAAAAAAAAATTTCCCAATCGCTTCGTGCTTTCATTGACTTTTAAACAGAAGGCATGTCTTTTTGTGTGTGTCTCATTCTCAGTTAAAATTGATTCTGAGCAGAGATATAGAGGATATCAGAAAAAGATGATAGAAGTAGGGGAAAGACTATGGAAAATGCTGCCCACTCCGGAAGGAAACCAGAGACCTGGTGACTCTACAAACTTATAAAGAAAAAGCTGAGGTTCTCAACAGCTTCTGTGCCTCAGACAACAAGTACCCCAGCCATGTCACACAAGTTGAGAAAGGCAAAAGCAGAGGCTGGGAGAATGAAGACCCTAAGCTCATTGTAGGAGACAATCAGGGCCAAGATGGTCTAATGAACTTGAATGTTCACAAATCCATGGGAACTGATAAGGTTCATGTGTGGGTCCTGAGGGAGCTGGCAAATGAAGCTGCTAAGCCACTCTCTGTAATTTTTTAAAAATCATGGCAGTCAGGCGAAGTCCTTAGTGACTCTAAAAAGGGAAATATAGCCCCCATTTTTAAAAAGGGGGATGCAGAAGACCAGAGGAACTACAGACCAGTCAGTCTCTTCTCTGTGCCAGGAAAGATCATGGAGCAGATTCTCCTGAAACTTTGCTAAGACACACGGAAAACAAGTGCCTTGGTGATTGGTGACAGCCAACATGGCTTTACTAAGGGCAAACCATGCCTGGCAAATTTGATATTCTTCTATGACAGGGCTACAGCCTTCATGGAATTCATGAACGAATTTTCATTTCATTACTTTGTGAGGTTGAGATATCACCACCACTACCTTATAAGAAAAGGAAGGGATGGGATGATGGAGGAAAAGGGATTAACATCCTCTTTCAGCTGCATATCTTCTCTAAAGAAAGGAGAGAAAGTTCCTTGTCAATACCAAGAGGGTAAGACACTATTTTGAACCTACCTTCAGAGATTTTATTTAGGTATAACTTCACTAACTGCAAAAGATAGAGTTGGGGTTTCTGCATGGAACCAAATTTTCTTACTCAATAGTTCTGGACTCTGTTGTTTTTTCACTTCATTATTTTATTACTGTTTTCCCAATAAGTTTTCCTATGATGTGTGAAAAAGGGGCTTTCTAGCACCCTATTATGCCAGGGCAGCATATCTCAGACTGCACATGATTTCATAGTACAACTGTGGAAATTCCAGATGCCACATTATGTAGAGATTTTCACCGACACTGTGCTTTAAAAAGGCATTTCCAGGCAAATCAAGGATCATAGAAAACTAAACTGAAACAACCAAAAAGTGGAAAAGAAGGAAGTGCATGTCAGCATAGATGTAGAATTGAAAGATTACACTGGAATAATTTGCATTTTAAAGTGGACTGAGTTATGCTGTAGGCTAGATAAGATCCATGTAAAAGTCTTATTTGAACTAAATCAGTTGGCACATCCTTACTTCTAAGTAAATAAGCACAAGTAATTACTATGAATGTTTAGGGATTGGGAATATGATAGAAGCTTTTTGCATTAGTTCATTCTTCATATCTATCTGGGATTTTTGACATAAGGTATATTGTAATTGCTTGCAATTTGTTAGAACAAATTGTTTGTGAGATTTAGCAATTCACTGTGATCAAGAACATCACATTTTTATGTGAAAAAATATACTCATATACATGAACTCCCTGGTTCAGGGGTATTGCTGGGAATTATATGCATAAATGCCTGTAATAATGTAATCAGTCACCCATAATTTGAGAAGTGATGTAGTTGAATGGAAACAAGGTGGAAAGTTATCAGCATAGTCCTTATTTTTCACTGACTTCCTTGAAGACCTGGATTAAAGCCTCAAGTATTCATATTTTAATAATAAGTTGCTTTCTGTACAGTTTGATTACCCAACTTATCTTACATGATTTTACACTTATTTATCCTTCTTCCTAACCCAGTTAAACTTTTCAGCAATCTCCTCAAAGTCTTCCTCAGATCTTCAAGACTAAAGAGAGAAAATGACCAAAACAACAATCCATTTGTGGAAAATGTTATTCAGAAAAGTATCAGATTCAAGATATAAATTGTTCACAGTCATGACAAGCTCTTTTAATGACTGGAGGGAAGATATTTTGAAGGTCTTTCATGGTCAGGGTGTTTCAGTGCTGAGGCTGATCCATCAGCAACTGATACCTATTTGCCATGCAGACTAGTAAGTAACTTGGCACTACTGCCCTTTCTCTGACTTTTGTTCTGTGGAAAAAGGAGAGGGAGGAGATATCAATGAATATTTATCCCAGTCTAACAAAGATATGTTTATCTATTACTGTGGTGGAATCCACACACACACACACTTGAGCAGAGATAGGATTTTATAACTGTGATTTCACTCCATCCATTTTCGAAGTAAAAGGCATTATAAAAAGGTAAAAGATACATTTCACCATAACACATTATATTTTTATTGATTTCGGCTTCCAGTAAAAACTAATTTAGTCTTTATAAATCAAATTTAAAAAAAAAAATCTCAATCTCCCTTTTGACTGTACCACACTTCTTGGAACTGTATTATCTGTGTGATTTCAGTTTGCATTTGTGGTCTCTGTATGAAGAAATCTTGGTCCTTTACAGCATCTTTCATGAAAGACAGATTTTTATGCATTTGAATCTATTTTAAAGGTCGTTAAGACATGGTTAGTGGCTTGTTGAAAAGTCAGGATTGCTACTTTCTTAAATGTTTGGTCAGAATTGTGGAACAGTGACTGAGAGCAAAGGAAATGATAACATCACATTGAACTTCAGGATCATCTCACTTAGGTAAGTCAAGATTAAAAAGCATCTTTTTATCTCATTTTCATAATTCATACAAATTTACTAAATGGTAGCAACAACTTGCTGTATAATTTTAAAAATACATTTTTTTGAAAATTTGAAGTTCGTTCACACATTGATCATGAATTCAGGGGCTATACAACACCGTAAGAAAGGCTGAACTATCAAGCTTACTGCTATTGGGAAGTCATTTGATGTACAATTTCTTTAAAACAAACAAACAAAAAAAAAAAACTTATGAAGAGAGGACAGCAACATCCGGGCCTTCATGGTTTGTAATTTTAAAACTATTAAATACATTTACTTATTTTTCTCTCTTTACTCATCTATTTGTTTCTTGTTTAAAATATGCTAGGGTTGTCTGCCTGACCTTCTTTCAAAATTAAATGTTTGGGAATATCTTTGATTTTAAAATTATAGGAAACTTCCTTTGTTTTGCTACTTTTGTATTAATAAATACACTTTTTTGTGTTTTTCTTAAAGTGTAGCCTGTACATCTGCAGTGCAAATCTGAATGATGAAATAAAGGCAATTTTCTTCTAGTGCATGCCTTTTCCTAAAAAAAATCCCAAAACAAAACAAAACAAACCCCTCCCCCACAAAAAAAACCCACCCAACTCTTTACAAGATACAAGACAAATGACACAAAAGTGAAAGGGCACTGATACAAACTGGATAGGCTTACAACATAATTGAATTAAGTCCTGTGTGCCACATATGATCACAAAGCAGAGCCATGTCTTGAGCACTCTGAATGTAGGGAGGCTGCCAGTCAATAAAAAGACCCTTTAAACTGTTTAAATGCATCATGAGCATGTGCAGAACACTCCTTGCTAACAGGTGGCTGAATAAAACTCAGCTGGTGTTGCACAGGGCTATAGCATTGACCTTCTTTAGGATAATTTCAGCCCTCTTAAAAAAAAAAAAAAAAAAAAAACAACAAAACAACTGTTACTGTACTTGGTGTAGTGGAAACAATTTAAGGATGAATAATTTCTTTTAGCCCCTTGAGGCACCGGTGGCTCGCTCTCCGCTCTCTCTCCCTTTCTGTGTCTCTCAAGTGAATTAACATAAAGGAACAGTGACAACAGCAAGCTGAAAAGCGTAGCTGGTGGGAGGATTAAGTATATCATTGAAAGGAATTATGTTGTAAATGACTGGGAGGGGTAGGGGCTTCTGTTCCTTGGTCCCATCTGGTCTTTAAAGAATACCTTGTTGTAATTACCCCCAGATGGCTTTGTGCTGCACTGGGTCTGGACAGCCAGGTGCCACTGTACCCTGCTGGGTGTGATATTCATTGCTACATGCAGTGACAAAAATGGACTTCATTGCAACCTAATTTCTTCCAGGGTATTACGCAAATATGGAATGAATGTAGCTTATCAAACAAGAGCTTAGTGTGCCAGAAGCTGAAACTGTCAAATGTAAGACAAGACTGCCTTGTTGTTTCACTTTTAACAATTGTCTTGATATGTGGAAATATCAACAATTTACAGTGTTTGAATGCTAATAAATATATATTATATCATGTTAGCTATTTTTCCAGAAGCTGAAATGCTCAAATTACCCTAAGGCAATTGCTGGAAATGGTAGAATAACAAACACCTCTTACAAAGTCAGTTTTTCAACAAGATTTGCTGTAGGCTTAGTTTGCGTCCAATCCTTGAAGATGTCAGCACAGAAAACTCTTTCTCTTCACGCCCAGCCTCAGGCCTGTGCTTCTGCCCCAGCTGAAAATTTTTCTGCTTTCTTTCATCTCTTTTTATTGATATTGCTTCTTTTATCTCATGTAGTTCCTGCCAATTTTACCTCCAGAATCATACCAGTCTTATATTTTCAAATCCTCCTTGAAAAAGAAGTTATGAAGTTGTTCTAAAATAATCATTTCTACTAAACAAAATGAGGTTTTTTGCCACAAAAGGGAAAACAGAAGAGAAGTTTGAGGAAAAATAGAAATACAGGATTCAAAATCCTGGGTTGTTGTGGAACAACTAACTGTATTTTGAAAAGTGGGTATTCAGTACTTCTTTCCTCACTGAAAGTGCACAAATGAACGCTGAAATGCCACAAAGAGTAAACCTCTTCCCAGCTCATCTGCTTTCCTGCTCTGCCACACACCTGCCCACATCCCCCATGTCTGTGTAAGCCCATGTATGCAGCTTCTTCATCATGTTTTGTACAGCTCATGCACAATTCCCTATTCTCCAGCTACACTGCCAGTGGCACCACTGAATGACCAAGGTGTGGAATGGCTCCCAGCAATGCTTGGTCACCACAATGCCAACAATAGCACCAGCTTTTTTTTCTGAGGCCTGAAAGGAATGATGATTGCCTGCTTCTTGAGTCTCTATTTAGCCTCACAATGCCAAGATTGTCTTTCCCCAGTCTTTCTGTACTTTCCACCATGTTGCATAATCAGAGGAGATGTAATTCTGTGGCAGCTGGTTTTCTACTGCAAGTTACATACCTGCTCAACAGATATCAGTAACTTGTGAAAAAGACACTCTTTACATCTTTAATCTACCTCTGAAAATGTGTAAATGGAATTATGATTGAGTCCCTAGTCTCCTTTATTACTATCATCGGATTAGTAATGTAATTCTGAGAGAAGTGCCTGGTTGGCTTTTGTTCTAAGACTCTTTTATTCTGTCCAGACAGTGCACATTTTAAAACCATAATATTTTCTGAGAAGGAAAAGGAGGCTTCAAGTACAGAAAAATCAAACTCTCAAAACATAATGGCCTTTAAAATTGTCTCCAATTAAAACCTATATCAAAATATGACTACTGTACTTTAAATCGCCAGCTCAATTTTTAAGTCTGGGAATTATTAGCAAATAATTATGGTCTCCCATTTTTGTAATTCAACCTTCTTATTTTTTTACAGGGAACCTTTGATTTTACTAATTGCTAGTTATTCAGACATCAAATCAGTCATATTAAAAAAAAATTCTCTGCAAGGTCAAATAGATTTTTCACCAATTCTCTGTGACTTAGACAATGTAATTTTATGAAATGACCCTGATCAGCTCTTATTCACCTTTTCCAGGAAGTTCAAATTCATCTATAAAGCTTCAATGTCATCTTCCATCACCATTAAGAATACTTTCAAAAGAAATAAAAGTATTGTCCCAGCAACAAGTGCATTAGTCAATACAATTGTTTGCTATGAAAAATGACAGAACAAATTTTGACATTAGAGACAAGGTCAGATTTATGCTGAATTAGTACTGTGTAGTGGCAAGTTTCTACACGTTGATTGAGCAAGTAAGATGTGTTCTCTTTTTCTGTCTCTCCCTCCCTGTCTCTCTTTCTTCTACTTCTTTGTGTTTGCAAATATATTTATATAACTGAGGAAGAAAATCCGATATATTGGGCAACTCTAATTTTAATATCCACCCTGCTAAAATTATCAAAATTATAGTTTGTGTGTTTTTCAAAAGCTAAGGCAAATAAGATATTTATCAAAGGCAGTTTATTTTTATATAAGAAAGTGATGTACATGCCTTAAATTAATAAAAATGAGCTACATAAGAATCAGACATGTTTTTGAAAATTAATTTTAGTCAACATAATCTTCACTATGTGCATGATTTCCAATATATTAATATAATTTAGCTACATAGAAATGAGGAAAATATAATTTCTGGATTTGAGAGTGAGTTACTTTATTATGTAATTGGAGTTACTAATTGGAAGAATGAAGTTCCCAAATCCTCTGTTCTGCTATCAGTGAGATACAACCAAAAATAAGAATTATCTGAAGTTTGCATATGAAATACAAGGTCCAGTTTGAACTTAAGCTTTGCTTTATCACCAGTGCCAGCTCTGTATTTCAAGTGTCTCCCATAAAAACGATAACCGTGACAAGACTCCATCACACTGCAAACCTCTCATTTCTCAGCTTCTGCCTTCAAACCTACTTCTCCTGATGAAGAAATTTGATGAAATATTAGTGCTTCATGTCCCACTGCAATTGAAGAAAAAGAAGAAAAACACTCCCAGTGCATTATTAGCAGTATTTTGCCCCTCCAGCTTCTTCACATTTGGGGGTTTTTCAGACTTGGAAGATATGGTGACTCCTCTGGCTTGTATCTTGTGACATTAATTATAAATAAAGACATTAAAGAAATAATGGCAGTATAATTTTAATGTGTATGATTTAATGACATCCATCAACCTAACTTTTAAAGCTTCACTTCATATTAGTCTTAAGAGATTATGTATTTCTAAGCAAAGTTTACAAGCTATGATTAATGATTATCTTCTGAATATAGAACATTAATGCAGTCCCTCAGTAGATATGTTCATCCAGGAGACTGAATGTTTACAGGCAAAGTAGAATCGCAGAGTGCAGGAGATGACATATTTATTGATGAATACACTGTTTTATCAATAACACTGAAGTGAAGCTGTGTCACATTGAACCATTTAACCAGAAAGATCTTGCGTGGTGACTTTGGAGAATTAATCTTGTTTGTGCTTTGTTCTGTTGTGTGATGTTTCATATTTGAGAAAACAAAAGTTATTCTGAATGTAGCACTAGTGACAATTTTTTTGAGCATTTCTCAATCTTCTGGGTGTTTCTGCTAACCAGGTTATGATCCTGGCTTACAATGTACCATTACAAAAATGCATACTCAGAGTTAGTGTGGCTTTACTGTTGCATATTACCTTTCACGTTACATGGAGGTTCTGCATGCACCCAAGTAGAAACTGAACATGACAATAAACTTGCAATCACTTACTGAAAGCAAGCAAACAAAACATTCTTGTCACCCTTCTGTATTTTGGACAAGACTGAAATTCCTGAGAAAACTATTTGTTTCAGCCACAAATGGAGAAATTAAAGTGGCCTACGTGAAAATACCTGGGCAAAGACATGATAATGAGGAAGAAAAAAGCATAAACACCCAGAAGTGTATATGAACACACATATATTTATACACTTATACACAGAGAAGAACTGTGAGGCACAGGAAATGCAATGCCAAAACTTGGCTGGAAAATAACATCCGTAATCTCTGGATTCACTGACATTGGATGGAAGAAGCTATCTTTCTTTGCTGACTTATATGGCTTCTGAAAAGTATTGTTTTCTTATTGTGAGAGTTTTAGGTTAAATCAATAATTTTTGGAAACATTTTTTTTTGTAACTAGGTCTGCTCTTACTTAGTTCTCAGACCGGTCATCTTGAGTCAGAGTGTAGCATTGCTGTGAAGTTTTGAAAGTGACAGCAGAAATGGAAAACCACCTCTGACAAAACAGCATGGCCTTAATGAGAAAAATATGATGCATTTCCAAGCTGGTGAGTCGAGTGTAAATTTTCAGTATTTGCTAAGTTGAAAGCCTTATTGTTTCATGGCTGTAATTTACAAGTAATCAAAAATGGCTACATCCTAGTGTCGGGGATCTTCCACTCAAATTTCAGCTTTCAAAAAGTCTTAAAATCAAGCCAGACCTCAAGCGTCTAAAAGAACCTTCTTCTGCACATGGACATATCTTTTTAATTACTATTAGCCTGAATCCCTAGACTTTACAGAGGTTTATGGCCCTTTATGGGATGGAGTCTTGCAGAGTGCTGTAGTTACCACAAGCAGAGTATGAGCCACAGCAGGAAACATGCAGGTGGCATAAAGCTCTGCTGACCCTGCCATGAAAACAGCAGGGTTCTGCATTTGCCAATGCTATGGTGCTTTAAAGGGGCCATAGGGATGTGGCACAGGATTCTGTCACCAACTGTCTATTTGTAGAGAGAGCAGCAAACTAGCCTTTGGCTAGAGTGGTGAGTGTGGGAGCTGAGCTGGGGCTAAGAGAGAGGGTAAGGATGTGAGCAGCAGTGGGTGGTGGGATGTGAAATAGAGAGAGTGCAAGGATGACCTAGCAGCAAGATTCCTGCAGGAAAGCAGGAGGTGGCAAGCACTGGCAATGGCCTTTGCTACTGCACAGCCACCTTTCATTGCCTCCAGTCTGCATCAACCATTTGTCTCGTAGTTATATGCTGTGCATTGTAGACATCATCCAACTGTAAATTCAGGTGACCCTTCTTACAGATTTCAGTGGGAAGACATCACCCTCTGAGGACATTTGGGACCATGTATTTATATACTGTGACTTTCATATTTTCTTTACATTTTCCTTTTTTGATAAAAACATTTACATTTTCACTTACATGATAGAAATGCAGTTGTCCAATATTATGACTAATGTGCTTTAAAAACTTGTATTTTGGTGTAAGTATTAGTCTCCTTTTGAAAGTTATGTACTAAATTAACAAATCTTTTTTTTTCAGGCTTCAATTCTAAAGCGATCTGAGTAAGTGGTTACTCTTCCTCTTTGAATTTTGACTACAAAAGAGGCAAAATTTTTCTTTCAAGTGGGAGGTGGACGGGAAATTAAAATCTAAACTCTTCTGGGGTATATGATAAGGGTTGCAACTTCAAAAAGAGCTTTCTTCAGGGAGTAAAAGAAAACTATTTTTTGCAGATATAATGAATACTCAATAATAACTCTTAATAATACTCTTAATAAACTCAATATATTTCTCCACTTAGTAGATTATTGAATAAAAAACTTCTGAGGAATGAGAATTTTCTTCATTCTCTACTTCTCAGCTACTTACTTAGTAACTTAGTGAGCAATATAGCTCTAAAGCAGCATCTTGAAAATGGAGCATATTACATAAATATTGTGTAGAAATCTGCAGTCATCTCTTTCTTTAACATCTAAACTAAACAATACATTTTTATTAGCTAATTTATGCTTTAAGTAAATAATGAATAGTTTTGAAGGCCCAGATAGATCATGAAAATATATCTGTGACCAAGAGAATACTCCTGTTCTTAACAGAAATTTAATATGTAAATCAGTAATGTTCTTTTCTTCAAATGTGAAAACTGATTTTGTTTTTGAAGAAAGCATGAAAAGATGAGACAAAAAAATGCTCACTCTACAGAATTTTCCAACAAAGAAGAAAAAGAAAATTCTTTTTTAGGTAAACTTGGAATATTATGTGATCTGCTACTAGTGAAAAATTCAATAAAGGATCTGAATATTTTTGGTGCATGCAGGCTTTTATACTCCTACATGAGCATTACAAAATTCTGCAATTCAACACAGAAATTCTGTAAAATTATTAATTTCATCTCCATGTTGGGGAAATACTGTTCACAAACTGTTTTCCTTGTTGTGACTTATATTCTACTGTATGTCCAATTATGGAAAAAAAAAAAAAGAGGATGCTTTAAAGAGTAATAGAATGACAAGTTTTTCTATTTTATTTCATATACACCACCCCCATCTGCTTTCTGATTAGTTCTTTAGATCACACAACTCTCTTAGGCTATAAATACCAATATGTGTAGACAAATATTCATTTTAAGGCTTGCAAAAGTAGAGTAGACAAGGTGCAGCTAAAATTATATAAATTAATTTTCAAAAATTTATCATTAAATATTCTAACTGAGGAGTTTTTATGGACTTCTGCAAGGTCAGGGCACAGACATAAACAAAATCTTGTAGATAGATGGCAATTCCAATCTATTTATGACAACAGTCAGAATGTGTCTTCACTCAAAACCTCCTCTCATCAGACATGATTGCAACCACAATACTCTACAATTGTAAAGATAAGAGGATATTATTCTCTGGCATTTCATTCTTCTCTAATTTTTTATTTTGTTTCACTTCATACTTTATCCTTCAAATACAAAACCCTAATAACTTGTCAGTCACATTCTATAGTGTAGCAAAATTGCAAATTATATTAAGAAGGGGTGGCAAAGCATGTTGCCCATTTATTCTGTAATCAAATATGTGCCTAGGTCTAATCAGTAAGAAGACAAGTAGGCTGACAATGCTTGTGCACATCTTTACATGATATTCTCAGTGTCAGCTGAACCAAGCAAAAGACTAAATGAAGATTCACTCCTCTGAGGCCTGCTGCAGTATTGATTCTTTGTTAAGGTACTCAGTAGCAAAAAGAAATTCAGCATGATTATTCAAACATGTTCCTGAAAACACTAGGAAATATTGTTTTCTTGACAATACCTTCTCAGGCAAATTTTAATGCACACTTCAGAAAATAGTTCAGAAATAATTTTGAGGCAGACAATTGACTTAAGAGTCAAAAAAGTCATATCCATATCTGTTGAACAGCACTACAAATCATTGAAAATTTCTTATTCAGCTTCTCCGTGGATATTGATTATTTTCTGTCTAACAGGAAAGAAAGAAAATGCAATTACAGCAGCACTGTTCATGCTGCTACTACACGTACAGGTCTATCAGGTTTTCCAGTATTAACTCTTATTGTCACAAGTTTCTAAAATCAACGGTAGTCTGGCACCCATGAGCTCAGCTCTACTCTAGTGTCTGAATCATAACAAGGATTATATATTTAAAACACTTGGGGCCATATTCGTTCACAACTATCCTCCTATAAATCTGAACTCATACTATAGTACCCAAGTGCAATCTTTCCATTCCACTTTTTGCCATCTTATAGGAACTATTCTGTTAAAAAATAATGCATTAAATTGTTATGTCTAGTCTCCTAATACAGATTTAGTAATTTGGAGATTTTGGAGAGGAAGAAAATGTTACTATCTCCCCTTATTATAATAATGATTGATTATGTTTCTACCCAATAGGGTGAACATAATGCACTTTAAAAATGTCTTGCTAATTATCATGTCTTTAAGTACATCAGAGTTTTTATGATTCAAAAAAAAATTGACAGACCTTTCATTCTGCATCACTGTATAGAAAAGAGCTGAGTTCTCTAGATCACCATTTCTTTATCTGCCAGATAATTTGCTAAAATGACAGAGAGGGGCTAGCTTCTGTGCAGAGGCACTGATGATATATGAAGGGGATGGAACTTTAGCAACATATGGTATGGTTTCAGAGCAGGTGTATTTAGTTTCATTTTTCTGATTAGGAAATTTCAAGGTCTAGAAACCCCCATTTTACCTAGAACTGTAGATATTACAGCTGAACTGACTGTTGAATTCCTTATTCAGTTATATGACATTTTTTCTGACTAGTATGAAAAGTAAAATTTTAAATTAGCTTAGTGATGCTTAAAAAGTAGAGGATCAAGATACATCTATTTGTTTTGCATCACTTTGAATCAGGATCTAAACCTGGAGGACAACACTTCAAAAGTTATTTAGTTTTGTTTTAGCTATGATTTAAATGCACAGAAAATTAAACTGACTTTCATAGAAGCTTAACAGGCTCTTCACTTAGTAGTTTTTAGGCCTTTGAAAAGGAAATCAATGGGAAAAAGAACCCGTTCTGCTCTACCATATTATCAGACACAATACTTCAGGTTTTTCTATCCTGCCTCAGTTAAATATCAAAAATAATGAGAAATGAATCCTAACAGGTTGACTATTTTGAGGCTTTAAAAATGGGTTTATTTATTATTTCTAGATTGGATTCCATAAAATTATCTTGATACTTTCTGAGGATCAGCCATGATTACAGAAAAAAATATAGGCAGGACTGAAATGAAGAGCAGATGTAAGAGTCATTAACTTGGAAACAACCTCAGTACACACTTCAGAAATGGCACCTCTGCTGAAAACAGTCCTACAATCCATCATTGCACCACAAACTGAAAAAGAAAAGCAACTCACAGACAACTTCTGAGAGCTAATGCAGCCAGATGTTTCAGTCTAATTTTGTTGAATTAAGGAAAGAAAAAGCAGACTTTTTCACAGCCATTAATAAAATCTATTGCCATAGAAATGAATCACAAGCGAGATTTGAAATATCACCTATTTGCAAATTACGTATGCATTATTCAAAGCATTTAAAGCATATTAGGTGACCTATAAGGACCTATTTTTTTCCTTCCTGTCCTCTCAGGTACAGGTCTGAAATTAGCATCAGAGGGCTCATTTTAAAGCAATACACATGATAATGCTCCTTTCACTCATATTAATGCCACTATGAAAAGGATTCAGTTAAGAGTGGGTTAACCACAGTTAGTGGGTTAAAGTGTACAGAGAATGGGCTAAAGTGTACTGAACCAAGTTTATTGAGAGAGACATGACAGTGCTGTGTCTTGTGCAGTATTGTGTTGTGGAGGGATGTTGCTGTCTCTCTAGGTGATAGAGGATTCGGTGACAAAATGAGGTAGTGACCCACTCAGAGATGTCTAACATATGCTGGCACAGATGCTACCAGGCGTCTCCCACAGGAAAGGAGACAGGGAGTGATTATTGAATATTAGGGAAATTTGTACCAGAGAGGATTAAAGTTTTTTTTTTTTTTCTTTTCCTGTTTTGGGGGAGGGGACGAGAAAGGAGAGGGATCATTTCACTGCCCTGCTCTAGTGAAGAACAAAAGATAAGCAGCTGAAGTTCAACTTCATGAGCTGCCCCCTCTTAATATATGTAAAGCCACATGTTCAAGTGCGGTGTTGAATTCTTTTTCTCGGTCCCGGGCAGCTCAGGGAGCCCGGCTAGGCTCAGTATCACCCGGGAGACCGGGGCTGCCGCTGGTTCGGAGGCTTTAGCGCCGAGCCTCCGCGTGGGCTGCCGCATTGTGTAACCGACGCTGGGAGGAGGTAAAGAGGCGAAGGAGGCACACCCTGCCCTGCAGTTGGCTGGAGAAGGTTTATTGCCGTGTGGTACTGCAGTGGAGAACAGCGACTGCTCCGAGCGCCCGCGTGGACAAGATGGCGATGGAACAAAGGGGCGCATGGAGTTTTATAGGGGGCAGGCAGACAAGGGTGGAAGTCCTCCCGCCCAATGGGGACAGGCAACATAGGGGATGACGTGGGCCACAGTAACCAACAGGAACACGACAGGGGTGGATACAGGGTTCTGGGACGAATAGGGATACAGGGATGGGGTAACTGACACAGAAGTTTCAGGAATGAACAGGGGCTGGTTACAAGGCTGACATGGGGAAGCTCCAATGGCAAGTGACCCAGAGCGAACCATTGTGGGGGGAACATGGGGGTACACAGAACCGGCTAACTAACATTATTATATTTCCTAACTAAACGCAACCCAGGACGCAACATTCCAGCAACAGTAGATTAATGTGGAGATCTTTCATCTCTGGAGATAAGAGTTTAAATCTAGGTCAGATCCCATTCTGAGATGAAATATAAAAATGCCCATGCTATTTTTTGCTTCTAAAAGAGAATATAATAGTTCTCTGGCATATTTTGTATTTTATTTGTTCATAATTAGGTGATTTCAGAAGTTTTAAAGTTTGTGTAGATGTTAAATGAATATATTAATAATGAATTTGTTGGACATTTATTTTTCTCTGTTGCCCCTATTAATTGGGTACATAAAGTAAGTTCAGCACACAGATACACACAGACCTTTAAAACAGCAAAGGAACAATGGGCCAAATTTTGACTGAGTGAAATTGCCCATAGGAGAAATGCTGATAGTTCAGAGCAGAACCAAATATGTGTATAAATAATTAACAAAAAAAATACATGCACTAGTTTTGTGACACATTGTAGAGTACATACACCAGGACTGACAGAATACATGACTGAACTTATTAGAGTGGGGCAGAATATAATGCAACTTTCTGCATCAAAGCTCCTCATTGGTTCAAATTACTGAAATGGATAAAAATGTCTGAATAATAAAATGATTATGTACTATATTCTGAGCTATGAATTCTACCGAAGTAGAAACAAACTTGGCAATCTTTAGTTTAGTGATTTATCTTTCTGATTATGATATTTTCTAGTAATGTCCATACACTGGGGTTTTTCCAAATACAATAATTCAGTATTTCACTGAGCCTTCCTTTTTCCCTTGTAGTTTGTGGCCTTTAAGAGATATAGTAAGAGGCAAGAGGATGCAAGGCTAAACCTCTCTGTCTGCCTGATGTATCCAGAAGACAGACACCTGCTCGGTGAGAAGGAAGAGTGCTGCCAGCCATACATTCCCCATTCAGTTTTTGAAAAATTCTTTCCCAAGAGAACAAGGAGTGAACAGATATCTACAGAGAGATTTCATTTTTGGAGCTGTAATTTCAGAACTGATGTTGAAGAAAGGGTCTGCCTATAGAAATTCTATCTAAAAGTTGTACACTGGGATTTGGATTTATAATCTGTATTCATGTATCCAATTCCTATGTTATTACAAATATTCCTGAGGTGACCAACAGTCTCATGACTGAGAATTACTTGGCATGTATATGTTTATTCCCAAGTAAATAATTTGTAAGAAAAAAATTTTTATAAGAGGACTGGACTGAAGTATGTCAACCAGCTCTCTAGCTCACCTCTTTCCACGCTTAATCTTTCAGACCATTATTTCACTTATGCATTCCTCTCAAGTGTTAATTTCCATGAAGATGTATTTTTCTGAAAAGAAACTTCAGCACTGGGACCAATAGAGTTGTTTATAATGCCCAATCTAGACCATGTCATGCTCTGTCTGTATATGGTCTATAGCATCAGCAGTATGTCCTATCGTTATAGATCCTAAAAACAGATTTTTCAAGTGTTCCTTAAAGAGGAAAATGTTGTTTCATTTTATTCCTTAAAACCTTTGTCTTGATAAGCAACAAACTCTGGCATCAGAACATAAGAAACATAAGTTTCTAAAAATTATTTTTGGGTCTACACACAGGATTACTTTACTTATGCTCATGCATGTCTCACAAGCATGACACCAATGAAGGAAAATCTTTGGACACACTAACACATTTCCTGTCTTTTTTTTTTTTTTTTTTTTTTCTAATTTAGAAGTGTTACCTTCTAGCTCTACCTGACTGCTCTTCTTCTGAATCTCTGACTGAGCTCTTTGATGTTTTCAGACAGCAAATAGATCCCAGGCATAAAGACATTTCCAAAGAAAAATTTTTCTGAACAAAAATCAGACAAACTGTTGCCCTGTTAGTATTTACATCTTTGCTGAAATATTTTGAGGGAAACCAATGTGATAATTTTTAGGTTCTGTGAAACAATGAAGTGGATTTTAGTTAAAATTTCAACCCCTTCTGTGAAGATTGTTGCCAATAATGATTAATATGCTTCCAGAGGTGATTATGGCACTTCAAACATAATTTTGCTCCTAGAAGTTTAACAAATGAAGTTTAGACTTTGTGCACCTTAGTTCAGAAATCTGAATAGATAAATCATTTTTGCAAGACTAAAGCAAGCAATATTGGCTGCTTAATTGTACATCAAAGTCAAAAATACTTGAATAAAAGGAATGGAGATCTGTCTGAAGACAGTGGCTAAAGCTCAGGAGTACACATATTCATTTTCTTAAAATGATCTTTTAAAAGTGAGCTTCTTTATTGCCCTAGTTTTATTTATATAATTCCAGGTTTTATAACATTTCTGTACTAGAAGGGAATGTAATAATGCAAGACTAATTCAAAGAGATACCTTGATGGGGTTGTGAGATGGTTTGGCACACAGCACAAAAATAGATGCAAGAAAATATCATGCAGCTAAATCAGTGCCAGAAAATTATGCCATCTAAGGAGTGAAAGCCATATAGTCAGCTACATAACAGTATGACTTTGATATAACCCTACAGGCAGTTCTATATCCGTGAGCAGTCAGCACTGAACACAGCCACATTGCTGGCAGTGAATCCACACAAAGGAGTAGCCACAGGCCATGATACCATTGCAGGAAGAATATATATTTCAACATTTGACATCTTGCTCTAACAGCTGCCAAGTTTGGCTGTAGCTATTGACCTGATTGCTCAAGGACAGAGACGAAGAAGAAAAGAAGCAATATAGGCAAGTGATAGGCAGAGATTTAAAGATCAGAAGTATATGTGTAGATAAATGAACAGACACACTGCCCATAGGCATGGAAGAGCATCTTCTGGGAAATAAAAACTGTATAATTATACAAACAAATACAGTGATATTTAAAGATATTTAGCATAGTGGAGATGAATGAAAGAAAATTAAGAATTTGCAAAGTACTTGGCCATTTGTTATATACTACAAATTTTCAATGTTGCATGCATAAGAATATTATCAAAAGAGATTCTGTTTCAGAAAAACTTCAAAGAGGAAAATCATGCTCACATAACTGATGAGAAGTTTGCACCATTTCACTGCCAAAAACTTTCAGTTCAGTTTAAAAGGCAAAGAATTAATAGCTGCTAATTTCCAGTGGGCTTTCCACAACTTGCAATCAGAATCTCTGATTTATCATAACCTTCATTGATACTGTCCCTGTTCACAACTTTCTTTTTCCTTCCCTTCTGCTGTTGTTCTCAGCAGTGAAATCTCCATGGCAAGGACAGTCATTTACTCCAGGGCAGATTTATCAGGGAAGCTAATGGGGTTGTCATGTCCCCTTAAATACCCATTAACACTTCCTCCTGTGATGCCTAATACACGTCACAACAAAAGCATAACTGAACAGGTCCACTTTGCCATTGCCAGTCCACTGAGGCAAGATGTTATTTGTTTGGTTTTTGGGTCAAGTTATTAATGAAACTATTCACTTTTTCTTAGAGAGTAAGCACAAGTATTTTATTTACTATTTATTTCTAAAACCAACTATGGGACTAGGTTACCATCCCTATACTAAAGTTGTATTTAAGGGCGCAGAGGAGAAGAAAAGACTCATATATTTGTTATTTCCTCTTGGAAACAAGGCTGTGTAGCTCCCCAGTGATAGATGCTCTAGTGCTTTGTGGTCTACAACTGAACTGTAGAGCTAAGAAGGTGTTATAAATGGAAACTGTGAATGTTTTAGATGAAAGATTAGGACTAAAGCTATTAATCTTTTGTTCTTGATGCTATCTCTGTCCAAATTATTCTGATATTTGTTCTTAATAACAGAAACAAACAGTTATTTTTCTAATACAGTTTAGTTTTCATTCTAAAACTAAAGGAGAGAAAGGTTTAGGAAACTATTTTAGTGTTATACACTTCAAAATATTCTTAAAAGTGTAGGTTTTTTTCCTTCAATATTTCCTTGAAAGCCCTTTAAAAAAATATATATAGATAGATATATTCTGGAAAATATATTTTTCCTTTTGCACTTAAGGGGTGAATTTATGCATTTGATTCTGTGTTTTAAAGGGTTTTTATGATTATTTGAACTGTGAAAAGTGGTAGGTAGAAATCTTTGTTCATGTATCCCAATACCTTGCGCAATTCTTATGAGTTCTGTGTGTTCTGGCATATTAGTTTATGAAAAGTAATTACTGACTTTCCAGGTGAGTCACACTTTGACAGCTATTTTAAAAGTGCATTCTCTCCAATTTGGGTAAAGCAAACGGGCAAACAATGAATAACATGGGAATTGTACAAATAGCTATAGCAATTCAGCATCACAAGTCACTTGTGAAATCTGTAATATGTGAGGAGATTAGTAAGTGAATATAAGAACAATTCAGTACAAAAGGCAGCCTGAAGTTTCAAAGGTGATCTGCAAGAAATGTTGATTTGTTTATTTTTCCTGAAACCTGGCTCAAGATTATATATTTATTTATTTTCTCATCTGTTTTTGAGGGCATGAAAACAAATCTTTGATTTCTCTCTCTCTTACTACTCTTTTAGATATAATGAACATGAAGCCTGTTGCATATTTTTTTCACTTTGTTGAAGGGAGAGTAGGGTGCAGACAGAGATTGACAGAAATTGAGAGGAAGATTTTGTGAAGGGAGAAGGATATTTTTTTCATTTCATCCTTTAAAAAAATATTTATTTTGACCAGACAGGTTTTCCTGAAGTCTTCTTCCTTTCTTTACATTTATCTTCAGTTTTGCAATTTTCTTCCCAAACTTTTTTCACAGAATGATTTTTATTGATGTCCCCTTCAAATGCTATTACCCGTGGCCATTCAGTGGTGAGAGGTGTCTGATGGGATGCTTGTCACAGGGACAGTATAAATTAGTGCAAATTCAGCAAGCCAAATGTTATGGGGTTTATTAAATGTAGGAAAAAAAATTACATGTTGACTCCAGACATTTCTTGGTGGAACTTAACCATTTCTCTAGAATGGTAGAGATTTTATCATTTTATTATAGGGTAGAGCAATAACGTCAGAAATGTAGTCTTGCAACCAATATCCAAACTGGTCTGATACAAGTAGGTAATGGCAAGGATGCAACTGAAGCATAAATGATGAAAAAACATCCAAGAGTCCTTGAGTAAACTAAAGAAATCATCACTGTTTCCTTTCCTTTCCTTGCTATAGGTCATTCTATTCCATCCTTTCATTTTACCTAAATCTTGCATGCAGTGATTGGCAGAAGGGACTAAACACTATCTTTTTTAAGATGCTTTGACCGTACATCTTCCTGCTTTCATCTGTCCAGCCTGAGGCTTTCATCTGCATGCTCTAGTGAAGCACACTGGGTCTACTGTCAATTAGAAAATTGAATTTTGCCATCCTCGTAGACAGACACATAATGCAGCAGAGTTTAGTGCTTCTGCCATGTGGATTCGTGCCAGCTGAGGAGCTGATTCTAGAGGTACGGCAAGACACCAGTTCTTGAGTGTTTGTTTTTTAAATATTGGATTATGTTTACATGTTCCTATTAATAGAGGCTGACATTTAGTTGGCTACACACTGTGTCAGTTGCTTGAGATTCTTGGATTAGAATAAAACAAACATCATGATTCACTTACTGAAGCTGTAGGAAAAACTCTTGCAAGAAGTGAAAGATTTAAGCTGGAGTGATTTCTCTTTCTCCTTTGCAGGCATGATACTGAAGGTGAATTATAATGTGCTTATAAGCAGTAAATAGCTTTACTTTGATGAAGCACACTCTGAGGTCAATGACTATTCTAAGAAAAACCCCAAAATAGTGTCTACATTTGCTTGGCAGAAGTTAAAAATTGATGTCCACAGTCAATGCATAGTGGGCTGATTCTGATTTCAAGCAAACACAAATTAAAACTGACTGTCCTGAAGTGAGTGGAGCTGCTGAGAAGTGAAACTCCTGTTAAATCACAGTAGAACCTACAAATGCATTTTTAACCAGACAGATTTCCTCTTTTTTATTCTGAAACATGGAGGAGTAGACACAGAGAACCACCTGGGAAGTATTATGTGAAATAAAAAAGACTAGGATCAGTTGAGTTATAGGAGCAAGTTGATATCTATTCCATGAAACAGTGCCTAAGAGTACTCACAGGCACAGGAATCCAGCAGTACCTGTGCTAACAATATGTTTCAAGGGTCCCTCTTATGGCTTATGGCAACAAGCCCAAAAATTCCATGATACAGAAACAATGGCCACACAACTTTCCCCAAAACAGTATGGATGTTACCTTTCTATTCCAGTGAACAGGAGGATTGAACCTTTGATTTGCTATACCACAACAGATGGTATTAGTTTCAGAAAAAGGTTCTGGATGTTTTTAAGCTAATACTGTTGCTTAAAAAATGTATCCTTTGTTGAACATATCTAGCTACTGTGTTTTATGCCTTTATGAAGAATTTCAATCATTTAAAAAAAAGAGGGAATGTGCATTAATCAACTTGCACACACCACAGAGAAAATATTTACCACAAACAGAAACTCTTAACATAATCCTTAATACAATGAGATTTAGTCTTAGTAAAGACATTGCCTCTTTCTCCAGAGCCTGATATTGTCTCTTTCCATTATTGTATCATTTTTCTCCTAAAAGTTTGCTAGAAAATGCAAGATTGGTGCTCCTTTTGCACCCAGCTGACTTGATTTGCTAGGAAGAACTCACACCTCTGCATCTTGGCTTAGTCTTCTGGGTGATTGAGTACTTAGTCCCACCTCACACGCAGAAGACATCACACATCCTGTCTGAAGGAGGAAGAAGAGTTTGGAATGATTTAATTTTCCAAAGACAGAGCTAAAGGGTATTTTTGCTGGTATAAATTCATAGTTTAAAAAAAGTGTCCAGGCTCTAGTGTTCTGGAGCAGGGTGAGCTCAGGAGGGTGCACAAGCATAGGACAAATATCAGGAAATGTCCTGGTAGCCATAAAGCTTTAGGATACTAGGAGTACAGGTTAACACCAGTTACATTGAGAAATAATGATATCTAATAGAATAATTTGGAACAACAAATCTAGATATAAGGTTAGAACCAATTCCCCTGAGAGCATACTCCATTGGAGGCAAATTTTGAGGAAGATGGTCAACCAGTCAGCAAAGGAAAGGTGATAGCCAGGCCCTTATCAGCTTTATGCAATGAAAAGTGCACTAGAGTGTGTGGCTAGAAAGAAGTGATGCCATGGAAAAACCCTCCTTCTTTTGCTATTCTTCCTTCTCTCCTTCTAGACTCTTGCAGCCTCCAGTACTGAACCTGTCATGTTGTGAGTCTCAAAGTGAGGTGCAGTCACATCTGCAAACCAAGATTACTAAAATTAATTATTTATTTTTAGCAGTAGAGGTTTTATTTAAGACACATGCTATTCATATAGCATTTTATATCCCAAACTGGAGGATTATTATATTTGTTTTAGTTGACTGTCAAATGGGGGAAGAGAAGAAACACCTTAATTATATAAAAGAGGATCCTATTGGCAAGATACATCCATTTCTGCTCCTGATATGAAGTTATGCTGCAGCCTGTTAGCGTAAACTCTTTTCAAATAATTACCATACACTGTAGACTTTTTTCCTAGGAGGAAGAATATTAATACATGTCAGAGAAGGGCTGTACATAGTAACAGTGTTCTGTCTTAATTCCTTGGAGTAGTAATGTAACCTATTGCTCTGCAAACATGAGCTCCATAAAGATCACTTGCATATGCATACTATGAGAAGATTAAGGGTAATTCTTGCTTCATATAAACTTGTATTACATTTATCTTGGGACAGAGTTCTCTGTCTCAGTGAAATGTGACATTTTTACCAATGTTCTCTCAGTGTGAATCACAGCTGATGTAAAAGGTAAGCGTTTTTTGTAGGCCACAGGTATCTCACCCACTGTGTCATCCTGTGCTTTGTGGGCTTTGCAGAAGGGGGTTGAGTCTGGTAATCTTGGGCTAGATAAAACTGCTAGAGGAATTGGAGCAGCTAGTGTAATTTTGCCTCTGTTATCAAGCTGAGTTGTCTGAAGCGGCCTGCATTTCTTACACAATATGTTTTATCCCTCGTGTTTATATAGTAGTTCTATTTGAGAGAACAAGGTTTATGTGTTGAAAAATGCTGGAGTACAGCAGAGGTCAAATGTACATACTGTACAGCAAATACCACAAGTAATTTGTGCACCTGTATTTTTGGAAAATGCTTCTTTGTGAGTTACAGCAAAGTGCTTTCTGAAGCTGGGAATGTCTCATTTTTTATTGACTTAAGTTTGCTTTAGCTTGAAAACTTAAAATTCAAAGATTAGGTTTAGAAAGTGAGTTTGAGTAGGTGTTTCAGGTTTGTTACTATGAGAAAGAGAATATGGATTATCTGAGTGCTTATTTTTCATTAAAGAGGAGACAACATATGTTCAAAACAATAAAAAAGCATGCAAATTACAAGAATTAGGCCTTATTATGACATAATTACATCTTTAAAACTATGATAAGGGAAAGTTATAGTGTCTACATGTAGCTGGATATAGTAACACATAAGTATCAATTATGAGATAAATAGTTGTCATCCTTATTCATTTATGCTTCTTTAAGACTGAAATGTAAATCTGAAATTATATTGGCAAAGGTGTAAACTTAAAATTTAATATTACAGTGAATCTGAAATGAATAATTCTTCCAGAGGTAGGCAAATACTTGCATAAATATTGTTTATGAATACAATTTAATTAAGTCTTTAATTTCTCTGTGTATGCATAATAATTTTGAACAAGTGAAATTCCTGCAGATAAGCTTTCAGGTAGAGATTAAGCTGGTCTTAATAATTTTTTTATAAAAATGTCACATACAGAGATGTATTTGTATTTGTATTCTTTCTATCATATGATAAATATCAGCATAAATTCACTTAAATTTCATGGCATAAGCCCTTAGAAATTAAGTAAATGTGACTACAATCTTATAAAATACTTGATGCTGCTGCAAGATTCTTCATAGCAAGAAACAGAACTAAGACATTAATTTTTAATATGCTGAACAGTTTCATCTTTTTTTAAAAAAGAAAGAATAAAGAGATGTAATACAGCATTCATGGCTAGAACAGTGTTTAATTCTATACTCTGATGTTGGACTCATATAGGGATTTCAGCAGTTTGAAGGACAAATTCACACAAGAAAATCTGTATTCCTCTGATCCAGCTGTATTGTAATTTAACATTGGTATTCTTGCATTTCTGCATGTTTAGATTTTTCTTCTCCTGTCCAAAGATGACTTTTCTAACATTATGTTTTTAAATCTGACAAGGTCATACAAGCTAAAAAAAAAAAGAAGAAGAAGGGTCATCAAAAGGGGAAAAATAACAGAACTACGGTGAAATGGCTCTCTGTTGGCCTTTGTATCGATTCAGAGTGTGTCAAAAGGGTCTTTTGTCGTGCCCCTACCACGGCATACTAATTTGCTAGATCAAGTCTGTCAGAATATCGACTGGAAGTAAAGAACTACAGTGGCAGCTTTTGTGTTTCATACAGCAGGGAGCCTGTGTGTGAAACAGGATTATCAGAGGGTCATGAAGAGAGTCAAGGGATGTCCATCACTTCCCTTCTGGTAATGTAATGGGGCGGGTGCCTGGATGTGATTAAGATGTAGGACACAGGAGGCATAGCGGTGAACAAATCAGACACACACACACACATGCAAATCAGGTTGGCTGCTGTTAACCACGTATTTTTAATGAAAAATCCAGAGACAGACCAAGAAAATATCTAAATAGCTGTATTCTGATTAAATATTGAACCATCTATTCAATGTCCAGTGCCTGCTTCCCTGCACGTATGTATAGAAAATGTACAACACATGAAAGAAAGTGTTTAATTTTTTTTCTTTTCTTTTTTTTTCTTTTTTTTTAATTTTCTTTTTAATGTGGCATTCCAATCTACAAGTGGTTTTTTTACCTTTTTTTTTTTTTAATGTTGTATGTAGCATCACTGGATGATTAGAGCAATCATCCAGGGGACATACAAAGATAAAATGGTGCTTTGTATTATGGCTGTGCTTGTACGCCACATTCAGACAGGATGCTCATCACTCTGCTGTGGGTTTAGCCTTGACTTAGATGTCATTGTCATTCTAATATAGCATGAGCAAAATATCTTTCTAGAAATCAAGAAAAAAATAGAAGTATTTGTAGTGCCTGAACAATACATAGGCTTGGTAAGTGCCTCTTTTTAAAATTGTGGCAGGGAATGTTTGCTTCCTGGAGATTCAGACTGCATCTCTGTAGCTTATGTGAGAGCTGTAAGGAGCTTTCTGGCACACGCTGACATAATTTGCAATCCCTGTCATCAGTACAATCCATTTTTTCCTGAGCTTTGCTCCTAATTTTTAATCCTTTATTTCTGAAAATTCGTCACTAAGTAGGAAAACAATGTAAGATGCCAAAACAACAGTGGCTTTTGGGTTTGTAGCTTTTGAAGGCCTGATTCAAACCCCATGGACCAGGGGAGGAATCTGGACAAGGATTTTGCAGCAGTCTATATATTCCTTAGACCAGCAATAGCTGTCTCAGTCAACTTATCAATGAAACACCAAAACTTGGAAAAGTCTAAATCTATTTCTTTTTCCTCTATTTACTACCAGGCAAGACTAAGGCAGTGTCAAGAGCCAAGGGTTCAATTTAAGAAACCACTTTTTTTTCCCTCTTTTTGTCTTCCTCTCCCTTTCCCTTTTCCTTTTTCAAGGAGCAGGAAAATTTTGCAACTTTTTATAAGGTGTTGCTCTGGGATGCGTAGATAGTATTCTGTTTCTTTTGAAGGCAAAGCAAAGTTCTTGTGGACAGAAGCGTAAATAAATTAGCACCCTGTTTTGCATGTAACTATTTTATCTCCTCTAAAAATGGGATAATTATCTGAGAGCTTTACAAATGGTATCCTGCTCAGAGCCAAAGAGGTTGCTCAAATGTAGTCAAACACTATTCTGCCTGAAGCTGGCTGACAAATGTTGTCTAACAAAAGGTCTTGTGGGTGTAGGCATACCTTGAAATAATGATTTTGATTTAGCATTTCTTACTGCAGTGAAGAAACAGTGGGCAGCAACTGCACACAGAGGAAAGGTAATTGTACAAGTCCATAACAAGTGAGCTTTAATTTGTTTTCAATGTCTTTGTTCACTAAAGTTGGTGCTGTGCAATATTCATTGCAATAGTATCCCATGGCAGGATGAAGCAATATTTATTAGAAAATAGCTTTTCTGTGCATATCTCAGGTGGAAGCAACTCCTGTCATAGTTATCAATTGTGTGGAGCTTCAAGGACAGAAGCATGTCATAAAGCATGAATATATGAAAGGAAGAGGTGAGCCCTGGGAGCTTGTCTGACAGGAAAGTCTGACTCATTTCTTTCAAGAAATGTCATGCTCCCATGCTCTGCTGCTGGAAACTACCCTTATTCCTGCCAACCAATATTTTCCACTTACTCACTGACCAGGAGTTTTAAGGTTTAGTTCAGATTCAGAGATCAGACCTGAAGAAGACAGAATGGTAAGACGAATATTATTCCGAAAAATACAACTTTGCCAAGGGTTTTTCTAAATCTCAGGGAGCAAAACTCATGATCTGGAAATGACAAAATGAACAGAAATTAGCAGAGGCTGAGTATTGAAAAAGTTGCTCTCTAGGTCTATTAAGAAAGGAGAGTTACAGAAAATATGTAAGACATATTTTTATTTCTTGTGCCTCATGACAAATGGCAGCATAATTATAGTACTAGGGATATAAGAGACTTGTGCAGAGGAGATGTTACACATTGTCTTGTTAATACTATGTCAAGTGTCCAGAGATGGAGGTATACATCATATGCAAAGGGGACCAAAGAGTAGGATTTCTTATCAGAATGACACAACTTTCATGTAATTCTGTAGAAATGGTGGTAAGTATGGAAATGGAAAATACTAGTATGTACAGCAGTGTTTGTCTGAGAAGGTAGAGCAATTCTGAGAAGCCTAAGATGGCTTTCATCTTTTGAAGTTAGAGCAGATGTCAGGGTGAGAAAGGATCATGACACATTACTGACTGCCAAGGATGCATAATGTGAAGGTCAAGATGTGACCTGATGCAATTGCATGCTTGGTATTGTTTCCTTCCGTGTCACCCAGTGAAATTTGAAATGCAAGCCAAACATACTCGAAAAGCAAAAGAAACATCTTTTTACAAAATGAGGAAGTGCAGTAGAAACGCATAATCAAGAAAAAAAAAAAATTCTTTACAATGTCAAATTAATTCTTGTCATTTTGCAATGCATTTTTTCTCTCTATCTTTTCCCAGTCTCTTAAGACTCAGAATCAAAACCTGGAAATAACATAATGCTGAGTGTGAAATTTCACAATAATTTTTTACCCTTAAGACTATCCACCCCACCAAAGCCCTGGATTACAGCCTATCACTTGTCACCAAAGATAGTTACAAAATACCCACCAGGAAAAAATGCTCTGCACTAATAGTCAGGATTTTTTCCTTTGTCTGCACCCAGTGGTGCAAAATGCTGGCAACAACTTAAAAATAAACCTAGTCAGAGCTCAGAGGAATGGTACAATGTGACCCATCTGCCTGATCTATGGTTACTAGAAGTGATATGCCTTAGCACTGAGCCTGCAGCATAGCCTTCTTTTTTACCACACAGCCATCCCTACACACGTTCATTTAGGTTTAAAGCAAAGGAGCTAAGTCCTGTTTGCTGGCTAAACTACAAAGCAAATAATTGTGTTCTGCCTACTTAAAAGTCCCCATTACTTTTACATGTACATGATATCTAACAATTTCCCATTGCTACATAGCATATGTTTTTAGGCAAATTTTTACACACTTCTAGAGGTTTCTTTACTTTTGTATGTGTTCATACATAGAGATATATTTATATTCTAAAGGGCACACACATTAACCAATCCTTACTTATCCTTTACCTATTTCACAAATGTCTTAAGATTATGACAAATGTCTTTAAATTGTATTCATATATTTCTTCTATTTTATTTCAGTCATCACAATACAAGATGCAAACAGTTTTAATGATACTTGATAATTATTCGTCTACCCCTTTCATAGTTTTGGACACCAAAGTTACTTTCTGCATGCTAGTAAAGCCAAACATTAGTTGCATTTTTGGTTTCCTTTTCCCCTACAAATTCTGACTGATGTATAAGCATTTGGTAAACCAATAGGAAGAAAATTAAAGTGCTCATTTTGGAGTAATTTCTGAATCAATACAAAATGCTTACATGACAGGGAAGGGACTGCAGAAGTAGAGTTTAATTCCTTAATCTGATTCGTAAAGTGTTAATAACTTGTTTCAATTGTCCACTTCATTAAGAAACTTTGAAGTGCCCTACTCTTGGAAGGGCTAGAATACTTTTGGACAGTTATCTCTGCCTCAAGAAGAGCAACAGAGAGTTGCCAATGACAGAGGAGTACTCAGAGCTCATAATAAAGTGCTCTGTATGAACCATATTTTGAGGTCTCTGAAGATTTTAATGTGAAACAGATCAGAACTATCTTTTTTTATTAAATTCTAAAGCCCTTGACCTGTGACAAAATGATGAACAAATTATTTTAGTTTTCCTCTGGTTAAAATCAATGGTTTTTAATGTTGACATATAAAGTGAAGCATCTTAATGTCTTAATCTAAGTATATTTAAATACAGTTTGTAAAACATCTCATTATCTAAATAAATTTTCACAGGGCTTTTAGTTCCTTTTAACTGTGTTGGAAATTATGTTCACTTCATCCATGGAGGTACAACACCAAGACAGAGAGCAAGGGTCTGCCTGTAGCTGTGGCTAGAAAACACGCCTTCCAGCAGGGATCCTGGCATGCTTGACCCATGACATGGCACTGTAGCTTCTCTTCCTGATTAGTCAAGAGGACATGGTATCTGAGAGCAGGGGATGGCCACAGAGCTGTCCTTTAAGTCCATATACTCACATTGTGCCTGCTTGGATGGACACAGGAGACATATTTTGGGACCTGACCTGGATTCAAAGACCAGCATTTGGACCATGTCACCTCAAATTTCTATTTTATATCAGCACACATTGGTCTAAATGTAATAGATGACCCTTAATTCAGAATAGGGATGGACCGGTATGTTGTTGAGCAATTCAGTAGTGACAGAACATGGTAATGTCATACACAGCTCAGAGAAGGGCAACACAGCTTATGAAAGGACCAGATCACAAGCCTTATGAGTTGGAAGATGGAACTGAGGATGTTTAGACACTAAAATCTAATGTAAAATCTAATGTAAAATTTCTCTGAAGGGGACTGAGTCTTAAATTTCACTACTCTCCAGGATTTAGTCCTCCTAACTGTGAAATCCAGCCTCACAATCTTTTCATCTCACTGGCTCAGGACTGATGAGGACAATTCAAAGGCATAAGGGGCACGTGTCTATTCATTTGTTTCTTTACTCCTTGTAGAGACTGGACCCTTCCTACATCAACCTTGCGAACAAAAAAACAAAAACCTAACCAAAGAAAACAAGGGTCAAGCCAGTCTTGATAACTCTATTATTTAAGTAGCCTACAGCTTAGAAAGTTGTTTCCTGCTGCCTGAACAAATTAAAATTCACATCATCCACTTCCTGGTTTGAGGGTGCTGTATGCATTAGCTAACCCTTCTAAAATTCTTTGAAGCAAAATACTCAACAAATGACGTGCTGAAGTACTCTTGGTGACATGGAAGCCCAAAATGCTACTTCTCTGTTACCCATTGCAAACTATCAATAATCAAAAAATGTTCTTAGTGGCTTTCACAGATTACAGTCTGATTACTGGTGCTGAGTTCTTCTATCACTGTTTCAATAATTTTTAATAATCATCTCACTTTGCTCATAAGCATCTATGTAACACCTACAAGTACACACAGTTGGCCACTGAATTGTTTTAAATATCTGTGTTATACATTTATGCATCTACACACCAGTTTATTTGTCCATCCATCCGTCCATCCATCCATCCATCCATCCATCCATCCATCCATCCATCCATCCATCCATCCTTGCTTTGATATAGGTGGCATTACTCTAGCACTCAAAGATTTTACAGACCTTTCTCTGTATTTTCCTGTCAGTATTCAGAAAAGGCAAGCAGTCTTATCCACATTTTACAGTGTCACAAAAATGATTCACTGAAGAAATTGACTGAATAATTGACTGAAGAAGAAGAAAATTTAATGGAAATCTTTTGTAGAAATTGGTTTCTTCTGCTAATTAAATGTATTTTTCCAAAACTGGTGATAAAAATTTTCTTAAAACTCTTTTGTGATCTTTGTGGACCTTTATTTCTCAGGCTAGTTGGTGTTCAGGCATACCATGACCATCGCTGTCTGATACCACAGGCATCCTGAATCGACACCTCTTCATTGTCCTAAATTAGAAACTTGGAAAGAAATCCCCTGGAGTCATTTATCCCAAGACAATCCAGTTTCTGCTTTTAAGTGTTGTACTATGGGCCACTTCTGTTTCTATTCTGACTGAAAATGCCTGAATTCTTTAAACAGTGTAACGAATGTCAAATTTCACTTCAAGTAATGATGTCACCTGATGCTAACTTTTATTTTTCTGCTCTTCTGTATCTGCTCTTCTGCTCTGTATCTGCTTCTTCTGCTCTGCTTTGAAACATTCTCCATAATTAACAATGTAATCCTTTGTTCTGAGATGATCTGTATCTTCTTGCAACATCAAAATTACTTCTTCCTAAGATGATAGTATTTTAGGTATTTTTCCATCCATATGATTTTTGTGTCAAGTCTACAAGTTAATTGACACAATTTTTAAATCTGTCACCTTGAATTTTACCTCTCCCAATACTTTTAGTGAAGATGGTGTGGCTCCACCATTACACCCCAGACCTTCTTCATCTCCCTTAAATTTATAAGATGAAAAGAGCTGTCAAATTACATTACTCCCATATCCAATCTCTCACTTCACCTGCCTCAATGACCATAATAAGTACATCATAGAAGTAATCCTTGCACTTCTGGACTTTGACAACTGGGAAGGCTTATTCACTTTCTGCTCAGGTACAATCTTTGTCATGTACAATAACAAGTTAGAGATGAACTACAGCAGAATGAGAAAAATACTAAGAGCATCAGCTGAGACTGTTCTTGTGCAGAGACTAGCACTTCTACTAAAACATTGAAAAGATCAAGACATCTCTTAAGACAGAATCTTCATTTATGAGACCAAATTTAGTCTTTACTAGACAGAAAAGATCTCATTTTCTCTTTCTCTTAGGACAACTTAGCTAATTACCAAACAAATGCTACATTACATGGAAGGAAATAAATATGAATCCAAGCCAGAAATGGTTATTAATCTCCATAAAGAGATTTTTTTCTTCTATTTAAAAGTAGATTACACTCTATTAAAAAATTATGGTCTATTTTTTTAATGATTTGGCCTGAAACTTCAAATCCTATTAGTTCAAGGTTTTGGCACAAGTTTTTATATTTTTTTTAATATGTCTTGGTAATATAACAGTTGGATTTATTAAGAGTTTTGTGATAACAGGTAGAGAAACGTATGAAAAACAGTAAAGATTTTTTATTCTTTAAAAACATTAGAAAATGAGAAAGAATTCAGAAAAAACTTACTGATTTCGGGAAGGCAGGATGCTGATACTATGGTTTCAAAGTCAGGACTAAATAGTTATTAAATATTCTTTTGTGTGTGTGTGCACTGTTCACCTCACAATATCTGACTCATCCATAACATGAATTTTGGGATCAAAATTAAGCAAGCAGGATTCCTGTACCATTTCAAGATTTAAGTTCTCAGATTTTCAGATTTAAAAGGTCGATTGAATTTCAAAATTTCTGTCAAGAAAAGTTTGTGTAAGTTATGCAATAAAATATGCATGAATCAAAGGGATGATATTTGCTGAAGATACTAAAATATAACCATGCATGCAAAAACAGTTGCACATAATAAAAGATAAAGACTACTTTTTCCACATCTCCTTAGGAAAAAAAGAAAACTTTAAAAAATTGTATGTAAAGGAAAACAAATAACAAGAGAACCTTTGTATATTTGCAATGTTGTAGCATCAAGAAATACAGTGAACAATGTGCCCCTTGACAGAGAGCCTTTTAGGGAGAGAAAAACTGCAGTCCAGTAAATTTGGCAGTAGCTTGATATTTTATAAAATTTACATTGGAACATCCTGATATATCCAAATACATCCAGTATCCTGATATATCCAAATATATCACAAATAGCTTAACAAAGATCTGCTAGCACAACCTGAGATAGTTCAAGTTTGTGTGTTATATTCAAGTTCATGAAATCATACAAGCTTTGCTATTAAATATAGGATCTGGTCCAGTAAAAAATAAAATCTAAGCATTAAGTATCATGAATCATAAGAAATAAGCCTCTTTGAAATGAAAAAGAGCATGGAAATTACCAAAGGAAAGAAACCAAGGTTTTGAAAGAGGATACAGAAGGCAAATCATCCTTAGCTATAAGGAACTCAGTGTTTTATGTCATTTCTTCTTCCACTGATGTAGCAGTAAATTGAAGGAATTGCATGTTCATATTTTTTCACATTATAAAAATAAGCTAGTGATCCAGTTCATCATTCTATGTTGTGGTTATTTTATTAAAAAAAACCAAAAAAACCACAATGTCTCAATTATCCAAGTTTTTTTGTTCAAATATTCTAAAGATTTTGTAAAAACTAAGCCACTGATGGGCTTTGTGATTTCTAGCCTATGATTTGTCCATGAGAGCACAATAGTCAAAGTGTACATATGCACATAGAGTTGTACATACCCACAGTCTGGGGTTGTTTTTTTCTTTTCAGAAAATGGTAAAAATACGCATTTTAATCCATCAAAATTCAACTATCTCAATTGTAAGTGAACATCTGCTTTCAGCTAGGAAACATTTTAAACTTCTTGACAGTTAAAAGAACTGTAATCCCTAGAGACAAACAATTTCCTTTTCAGAGAAAATTCGTATCATGGATGGCATTATGGTAGGAAACTGCAGTATACTCTAAGCAGTTGTAAGTGAACACACAGGCTAGTTATCTCCATAAGTTCACCAGAACTTCATCATTTGACTCAATAGAAAAAAAAAAAAAAGCTGAAAAATAATTTTAAATGCTAGTTAGTTTTCTATAAAATCTCTAGTCAGATTATTAGCAGTATTTCTAAAACTATAAAAGGGTAAAGTCAACTTTTTTTAAAGTGGATTTTTATTTTTAATCCTTGTTTAATCATGCTTGAAGTCAGCTTTCCCAGCTACTAGAGGATAGATAAGATCAACTTATCTATGCAATTTACAAAAGCAGGAAGATGTAAAATATTCTATCTAGGTTTTTAGCCATTCTAAAACCTGTGGTTTTTAGTCTGTATGTTGCAATCTATTGTCAGTATATCACTTGAGTTACATTTTGTATTATATTTTGAACAGAAACAGAATATAAGGTGTGGGTTCACTCTTGTTCAGGCACCAGGACCATGCCCTTTTATTCTTCCCAAGAGTATAATTCTAGGAACCAGGAGCTCCCTCTGCCTCCATCAACAAATCTTAGCTCATCTTTAATGTTGTCTTCAAATTATGTTTTCCTTTTGTCCTATAATACTGGAGTTTATTTTGCAATGAAATTCTGTTGCCACAATACAAACCAAAAATACTTTAATAATTTTTTGCATGCTGTGAGGCACTATGTAAACAGAACAGCACTGAAAAAGAATGGCATTGTTTCATTGGCCTAAGTGATCACTAGCAAAAGAAGAATTCAAGTAATACAATAATGAGGTTTATTTTCATAAGTTCCTGTAGACAAGATCCTTAGTGACTGAGTTGCTACTCTCCTTTTCAAAGGTTTTCAGTACATCCATTTCTTATTGAATTTAATGAGAAGAGAGCTTGTTCAAATTCTACCAGTGTCTCATGTATCTTATGAGTAGTGCTAGCATATATGAGATGTACTGAATGCAATTAAGTTAATTTCTTTAAAATGTGCAGTAAATCATGGTAGATATGTCCATAAAGCAAAGAAATAAAAAGTTCTCTGGTGCAAGTGTATAAAAATGTTATGTGTTAAATTTGTCCACGCCTTATTATCTCTATTAGTAATTATTTACCCTTGAAGCAGATCTCTGTATATATAAGTATACTGGTAAGTGACTAAATCCAAATGAAATGTGAGCCATACAAATCAGCTGAGCTGCTATGATATTGTTGACGTAAGGACCCTCATAAAATATATTAGGACTTTGACATTAAACACTTACTAAACAGCTCATGCAGTTTAGGATGCCACTTTCTCCAGCTTATCTGTCATGTCCAGGAAATACTCCACACAGAGCTGCCAAAATGGAACCTGAGCACCTTAGTGCAATGTCTACCAGGCAGGCCTGACAGTCAAAACAGTTAGTTAAACCAAGAGGCACCTGAGAACTGTCAACACGTTTTGTTTTATTAAATGATTTTGTTGTTGAGTACATGCTAGTTAGCTACTGGTTCCTTCCCATATCTGAATTTTAAAGTAACAAATTTCATCTCACATCTTGGACAAATAAGTACATGTAGAGAGTTATCAGCTGAGTTCAGCTTAAAGCTGTCTTTTGAGTTGCTTGGTTGTGTTAGATGCTCTTCTCACAGCCCCAGACAAATTTTTTTACCTTACCTGAAATATAGAAACATATTTGGTAAGTTAGCAACTACAGTTAATGATTCTGCATAGGCAGTATGATGGATTTTCCAGTTTTGTCCAAATTCTTTAATTTTCTTCCTGCCTTCTTAGGTGTTAAACATTATGCTGTTTCAAACAATCCCTTTGGTGACATAGAGAATCTTTCTCATGGGTTTTCTGTTTTTCCACTGCCATATGTCCATAACAAATTGTTTTACACGGGCAATTGCATCTTACAAAGCAAGAATTTACAAGAACAGTTCCAAAGCAGATAATTTCCTGAATTTCCTGAAATTTCTCCCCCTTCTTTCAACCCCTATTTTTTTTGCTTGTTCATGTGAATGAAAAATACAGAAGTTATTCTTCATATCCCTGTTTCTAAATTGAATTTGTCATTATTACATATTCCATCATTTATTTTTAAGATTAAATTTCTGTTAATCTCTGCACTTTTCTCCTTCAAGTATACACACAGATAATTCTCATTAAGAGAAAAATGCAAATGTCACAATGAAAGAAATGTCTCTCTCCTCATATGTTTTCTCTGACATGAATTGCAGGAAATACAGTTTACTGTGTTTTGCAAAACTCGAGGCTGCATACTGGGCATAGCAATTAATGAAAGTTACAGTGCAGCCGGAATGACTGAGACCAAGATAAGTGTAAGCATAAATAACAAACAAATGCAAGAAGATGGTATTTGCAACTTGTTAGTCTTGACTATCAAGAGTTAGTTCTGTAAATAAAATTAGCCTGCTTCACTCTACATCATGCAAAAACATGTGCAAGAGAGCCCAAGTTTCATGTGTGGCAGATCATTTGGTGTCTGTCTGAACTACAGCTCCCTTCTTTGCTGTCTGGCTGACTCGCCTCAAGCAGCATCAGGAAGCTGGAAGATAAGGAAAGGCGTGCTTGCTGAGCTAGCTCTACATGCATACATACCTGCAGCCCCAGCAGGAATAGAGAAAAAATTGCATTAGGTTAAAAACAGTCTTAGAAAAATACACCAAAATTCTCCAGAACTAGCCAAGTAAGCAGTATGTTCCCTGTAGTTGTAGAATAACCTTGTGCACTTATTTATTCTAATGAAGAGCGTTCATCTACCACACAATTTGCAAGTGATCATAAAGCTCTATTAACCATAGACGTGTTTCTGCCAAATATTCTTCTTTCGTTCATTCTTGCCTTTAGCTCAGCATTTTATCTAAACAGTCTGTCACAGGAGTAATATTCTTGAAAATAATATTTACCATATTATAATGTCCTTTTTTCCTCTTTTTTAAAAAACAGAAGATATGTCCTTACTGCCTACCAGAAATTATTTGAAATCTCTGGACATTTTCCTCTGTTCATGGTTCTCCTAATCTGGCCACTGCTGTGAAAAATAATAAAGAGTGTTTTTATGAATACATCAACAATCAAAGTAGGGCCAAGGAAAATCTCCATCCTTTAGTGGATGTGATGGGGAACTCCATTACCAAGGCTGAGGACCAGACTGAGGTACTTGATGCCTTCTTTGCGTCAGTCTTTAACAGAAAGATTGGTGATCATCAGGGCAAGTGGCCCCCTAAACTCTTTGGCATGTGATGGGAGCAGAACAGACCCCTGCAATCCAGGAGGAAGTAGTCAGTGACCTGCTGTGCCACTCAGACACCCACAAGCCAATGGGACCAGATGGGATTCACCCAAAGGTACTGAGGGAACTGGCAGAAGAGGCAAGACACTCTTCATCCTTCATCATCAGTCCAGTCTAACTAGGGAGGTTGGCAAATGTGATACCCAATCCACAAGGATGGATTGAATGAGGATCTTGGGAACTACAAGTCTGACAGCCTGACCTCAGAGCCCAAGAACATGATAGAACAGATCATCTTGAGTGCAACTGCAGAGCACGCACAGAACAACCAAGTGATCAGGCCAAGCCACTACTAGCTGAGGAAAGACAGGTTCTGTCTGACCAACCTGATCTCCTTGTATGACCAGATGACCCATCTGGTGGATGAGAGGAAGACTCTGAATGCTGTCTACCTGGACTTCAGTAAAGCCTTTGACACCATTTCCCACATCATTCTCCTGCAAAAGCTAGCTGCCCATGGCTTGAACAGATGCACTTTTTGCTGGGTAAAAAACTACCTGGATGGCAGTGCCCAGAAAGTAATGATGGGTGATGCTACATCCAGCTGGGGCCAGTCACCTGGGTTCTGCAGGGCTCAGTGTTGGGAACAGACGTGTTTAATATCTTTATTGATGATCTGGATGAGGTGATCAAGGGCACCCACAGTCAGTTTGCAGATGACACCAAGTTGGGTGGGAGTGTTTATCTGCTGGATTGCACAAAGTCTCTGCAAGGGGTTCTGGATAGGCTGGATGAATGGCTGATGTCAATGGAGATTCCACAAGGCCAAGTGCTGAGTCTTTCTTTTGGGTCACAACAATCCCAGGCAGTGCCACAGGCTGGGACAGAGTGGCTGGAAAGGACTTGCGGGTGATGGTGACAGCAGCTGAACACAGGAGCCAGTGCAAGCCCAGGTGGCCAAGAAGGCCAATGGCATCCTGGCCTGGATCAGCAATGGTGTGGCCAGCAGAATCGAGGTGGTCATCCTCCCCCTGTACTCGGCACTGGTGAGGCCACATGTCAAATCCTGTGTCCAGTTTCAGGCCCTTCACTCCAAGACACTGAGGTGCTGGGAAAAGCCCAGAGAAGGACAAGGAAGCTGGTAAAGGCTCTGGAGCACAAGTACTGAGGACCAGCTGAGGGAGTTGGGTGTGTTTAGCCTGGAGAAAATTAGACTGAGTGGAGACCTTATCGCTCTCTATAATTGCCTGCACAACAGGCTGTAGCCATGTGGGGGTTGGTCGTATCTCAGGCAACCAGACAGTACCAAGGGAATTGGCCTCAAGCTGTGCCAGAGGAGATTCAGGTTTACATCAGGAAGAATTTCTTCACAGAATGGGTTGTCAGGCATTGGAACAGACTGCCCAGGAGGTGGAATCACCATCTCTGGGGATGTTTAAGAAACTTGTAGCATTTAGTACCATAATCAGGTTGACAAGGTGGTGATTGGCCAAAGGTTGGATTCAATGATCTCAGATCTTTTTCCAAAATAAATGATTTTGTGATCCTCTGGTTCTGTGATTTTTCCCACTTCCCTAGATTACTCTATGTAACTATGGCTATAAAAAAAAAGAACCTGTCCTCTTCACCTAAGATTATCAAATCTTTTTCCCACTCAATTAAGATAATTTCTATGCGTGATATGTACTGATTTGTGGAGGTGTCTGGAACTGAGTTTTATGTGATTTTATGCTGAGTTTTATGTGATTTTGTCTCTTGAACTGAAATGGCATGTCTAATAGACCAGAGATGATCTATGGATTGGAATCTGGATTTACCACCTGCAGCCCAGTTTCTGACTAGATAACAGAAATCACAAAAGAATACATTTAGAGCTTTACTTCTCTATTTCATTCCATAAGTTGTGATTTGACACTATACCAAACCAGACCACATTATACTACAGTATTCTACACTACTACTGTTATACTACATCAGACCACACTATAATGCACCACATGGCACAATACATCCCTTTGCTTCACTAATACCATGCTACACCATACTGCACAGCACTACACCGGATTATGCTACAAAGCCCTTGACTTTCCCTCGCCAATTTGTTTTGCCAGAACTAGGTGGTCCAGTGACTGTCTGCACAAGGCAGTGCTAACAATATCTGCATTTGCATGGCATGTGAAGTACTCCATCACACACTGATTTTCCAGCCGTAGGAGAACCTCAGCACAGGCAGACTCAAGCAGGTAACACAGCCAAGCTGCAGTACACAGTGTGGACTGGCTGATAGCCTTACAACCTCCAGATGCAAAGTAGCATACTCAGTAGATAGTGATTCACCTAGTCCTTACCGTTCGATGAGCTATAATAGTTCTTGTTTAGTTTTTTTATATATTTTTTTTTTTATCTAGTGCTGCCTTTACACTAGGAAAAGCCATGACGCAAAGATATCATACCACTGCTTATTGCTTACTTACTTTAATGTTACCTACACAGCATCTCAGACTCAACAGGAACCAGCTGTGTTGGAGCATAGTGATAACTTGGCCCTCAGTAGTTCCCTGTGGAGCACTGAGCCATTGATGTACTCCCAATCAATTCCTACACAGTTACAGTTCAGTGAGCTATTTAAAGGAAAAGATCACTTTGTAAAACAAGAGGGATATTCAAAGAGAGCATATTGAGAAATAAAGAACTAAAAGCAAGGCAAAACTTTAAGTTCTGGAGATGGGCCTGGCACAGAGAAGATGGGAAAGAAGCGGGAAGGAAGAAAAAGGTATGAAAAATACAAATCTCTGCAATGGAAATCCTCAGATAAATGAGAAAGAGATCACATCAGCATTACTATTTCATATTTCTAATGTTTTTTATGTGGAAAAGCACTTATATTCTTTAATTTCTCTTCCTATGCACACGTGCAAAACTTAAATCACTGGGATAAGCCAAGTGCTCAGGAAAACCATTTGAAAAAATATACAATAAGTTTCAGTGATTAAAATAATACAGCTAATCATTTCAGTGAAAATTTCTGCTTTTAACTTAGTAACTATATTATATATGTAGGGTGGTGATGATTGAGTTTAAATAACTCAGTCAAATGGAACACAACATGCCAGGAATATTCAGATAGACTATTAATAAAATCTCTGTTGAGTGTTCCAATTTCAATAAAAGAGTTAACTTCTTGTCTTTGAACTATTTTTATAATATTTCTTAAGCATGTATTTTTTACAGAAACAAAATATACTTTTAAAAACATATATATCAGTAGAATTATTTCTATTCTCTTAATACCATTTCCACGGTATTAAAAAGCAAATCCAATTGATTTTTTGGTCAAAATTCAGTGCCTGAAAATACTAATATATTTTAAAGATAAAAATGGAAATCAATTTAATTTTTCCTCACACAAACTGAAATTTATTTTCATTTAGTAAGATTATTCACGGGATTAGCTTAAGCTATTTTTTCCATCCTGGTATTATTACTTACAAATGTTTAATTTAATTAGCTGCAATGTTAGAAATACAAGCAGTCTAGAAACTTCCTCCAAATAAGCCAGTGAAGAGTTGCTTTCTGGAACTGCTCTTACACATTGCAGTTAAATTCTCACTCCCCAGTTCCAAAATGTAATCACACAAGACTTATACTTTTATTGACACAAAGAAAATAGCACAAAGAGCTGAAGACGGTAAGGAAAAAAAATCAGAATTGTAGTTGAATTGAACATATCTTAAATATCCATAGGTTTTTGAACTGCTTCTTAAAATGTCCAAATGGTAACACCTGGAAGCCACAGCCTTTAAAAAACATTTGGGTTTCAGTTTGAAGAGGTTCTGACAGCAGGAAAAAAAAAAAGGATGCAAGATAAAGGCTCCTAACACTGCTGCTCGTGAGAAAAAAAAACATTCTCTTCCAGAAAACTGTAGTTTAACAGAATCCATTCTATATACGTTAAAATAGAGCCAAAGTTCAATTTAAAGTGCTGTTGCACACTTTACCAAAGCTCTTGACTTCAAAATTTTTTCTCAACTGGGCTTGCAAATCCTGTATCTGTTGACCTTCAGAACAGGGTACAAGACCATTTATTCTCTCAGCTTTTTGCCTTTGTGTATGTCTGAACAAGGTGAAGAAAGAGGAAAGAAGAATTGTCTGGGGAAGTCACTGGAATTTAAGCCAGATGATATGGACAAGAAAATTCATCTGAAATGGCTGGAGATAGATAGATAGATAGATAGATAGATAGATAGATAGATAGATAGATAGATAGGCAGAATGCAATTAATCAAATGCTATTAGCAAGACTACCATAAAATGAGCTAGTTTTTTTTCTGCTTCTTACCAGTTCATAACAAGCACAGAAAACCAATAATACCTTTGTTTGAAATAAACAAATTTCCATTTCTGATGCAGTTGGGATTTGCAGTCTTCAGTTTCTGTAATTGATTTGAATTGCTGCTCATGAAGTGAAATAATTGTAATACATTTGGTAAAACATTAACCATTACAAATTGATTGACCCAGTATCTTGCTAATACAGACAAAGCACCATGACTGACCCATTCAGTAAAAGTATCAATTTCCTTGCTTAAGTCAACTCCTGCATAACCTCAAGAGAATATTCTTTATCTAATATCGTAGGGCTACATCATAATAATGGTCCTTAATTTTAATTATCTTTAAACTTAGAAATTAATACCACAATATTACTTCAAGAATACTGGAGTCATACAAAAAATCAAGGACAATTTTCTATTGGGCTTTTGCTTGATTGTGGCTACTGTTTGAAAGCATCACAGACTGCTATATTGTGTTTAACTCTGCCAAGTAGTAATTAAAAAAAATCAAAACTGCTTTTGTATATATGAAAATAGAATTTTAAATGGAATATTATGCATCAGAATATCAAGTCTGATACAAAGACTGATGGAGAAATATTTTATTGTCTTTAATTACAACAGCATTTTCACATCTGTAATTTCAATCTGGTTGTTTCTTGATTCTTCCTGAAGGCTTTGATTCGTGATTCAAATTAAAATCAACTTTCTTATACAGCACATAATTCAAAAAACCTGTTTCTTGTTAGCCTATGGTTTTCAGACGATCACATGAGTTGTTACAGCTAAAATTTCACAGATTTAAACTCCATTTTAAATATGCAGGTGTGTCTTGCATATGCTTGTCCTATAAGAGAGCAATAGTAGAAATTGTTCCAAGGTAGTACCATCTACTGAGAAAGCTGTGCTCCTTTAAAGAGCACAAACAATTAAGTAAGGGAAAGAGATGTAATATGAATCAGTAGTATTGTAGTTCTTTCACTGACATCATAAATGGCTCCTCAGAGTGTTTTGATGTTGTTTTGACATAGAAGTCTTACTATTTTTATTATTTGCAGTTGTTTTGTATAGTATCCTTTGTGTGCCCAGTCAAGGTAAAAGGTTAGTTGACATTATAGAAGCTAATTTTTTTTATCATCTCTTGTGCCTACCTGTCTACATCCATTAGAACCTAATCATATAGATGCTTACAAATATGAATGATTCTGTCTTATTCTTTGAAAATGTTTCACATATGTAAATTCAAGTGACTGAGGACTGAAAGCTGAGCTTGTATTAATGAAAAAACAAAATTTCAAAACTTTTAAAATCATCCAAATGATCTAAGTAAATTATGGTCCATTTGTGGTGTAAATTAACTTTTAATCTGAAAACATTTCTACACGACAAATTCATTCTCTTACATATATATTGTATATAACAATACCATTCTTCTGAATTACTGAAGAAGCAATCTGTCAAAGTCTTCATATTCATTTTCCTTAAAATACTAAAACTTTGGAAGCTGATTTACCAGGGAGTTAAGTGGGCTGTTACACGTGCATTTCTATGTTTTCCTACAAAAACTGATGGTTTCATGGATGCACATCTCCCGTTTAGAGCAGTGCTGCATTACTGCTTGATACTTCACTGTTTATGGTGATGTAGAGTGGTTTATGTAGCCTAATGGATTTCCAAATATTAGCAAAGCAATTACCATGGAGACACACAAACTTTACTTGAAAAGGACCTCTGGAGGTCTAGATTCCTGTGTGGAGCAGGACTATGATAATTTTCTCCATATGAATCTCAAAAAATCTTGGGATTCTTCATTATTTTCTAAAATATTACTCTTCATTATTCTAAACAGACTTCATTACTTTCCTAGGTAAATTTCTTAGTGAAAAGTCCACCACTGCCCATTCTTCTTACTGTTTTCCTCTAGAAAAGAGGTTTTGTCACTGGGAATATTTTGGGTAACAGCAAAATGCTATTAGCTGTCTCCTCAATCTTCTCTTCACCAGACTAGCAAGCCCAGCAGCCTAAACCCCTTCCACTACAGGCTTTTAGCCACACTGGCTGCTCTCTGCTGGATTTTTGCCATTTTTCAAAACCACTTCTTGAACTGGTAGTCCCAAAAGTGGACTCATTATTCCAGGAGTGGCCTCACTGATGGTGAACACAGACCAACACCTGCTTTTATTCTGCTAGCTGCACTCCTCCTAATAGAGTTCAATGTACAATTTTCTTTATCTATGCAATTTGCCATTGATTTCATGCAAATCTTTGTCCTAATGTAGCTGTCGATAGGGAACCACACAACTCACAATTTTTTCTTGAATCTATTCTCTAGGCCTTCTCTAAATGAATCAACTGAATAACCCATCTCACCTTACCATCCCTCACCATGAAAAGTATGAAAGATAATGATTGAGTTTTATTCATAATTTGTATTAAAACAATAGTCCTATAAAGCTGTAGTCCCAGGGGACTAACAGATCATTTGGACTGACATCCAGTATGTCAGAGGCTAATAATTTTCACTCAGTGATATACTCTGGGTACTATCACAGAGTCTCCTTTTTAACAGGGCTGCTCCCTTGCAACTGGTTCATGAAGGTAAAAACAAGCCACAAGGTGAGAGAAAGAAAAAAAATAAAAAGAAAAAAATGTACATCACTTGCAAAATGAGGCCTTGCAAGTAGACAGTGAAAACTCCTGCTAAAATGAACTCAGAGACCTTTTCCCTTTCTGACTCCTCCATCGAGGAAAGAGGATCCAATCTACCTCAGAGAAAATTGAAGAGAGATTCATAATGTCAGAATGCTGAAAAAAAGGAAACTGTGAGAGGCAAGCTCATCTGATGGCTGGAGAATGAAAAAGGAGCAATTATCCCTGTTTGCTGTGAAACTAAGTATAAGCCAAAAATTTTTATTCAGCTGAAGCATAATTTCCAATTATACTGAACAATTGCTTACATAAGTGGAAAAGAAATGAAGGAATAGTGTGTTATTTCACTAAAAATGACACAAGAAAACAGGGTCAAATATCAAGGTGAAGTTCTATAGATAAATAAACCAAAATATGGAGTATTTATAGAAACACAATTTTTTCTTGTTGTTACTAGACTAGTATTATTTTGTTTCCAGAAATAGGAACACTTCATCATCACCATATGAGAGAATGCCCTTGGGAAAAGGTTAATTGTAGAACTATAAAATGTCACGACTTCATAGCAAAGACATTAACTGGACTCAGGTGAATTTCTAAAAAAATCCCAAACTTACTTTTTAAATATAACTTACATCTATTTAAACTGAAGCATCATGTCACTGAAAAAATGGGAAACCACCCAGGATGGACCATTAGAGACAAAAAAAGTCAATGTTAAATGTTTCCTTTTCCAGTGATATTTTGTGAAATAAATTTTCACAATTGTCTTAGATGACTTAATTTAATATAGGCATTCTTTCCCCATATTTCAATTATATCATACCTAAAGACCTGTGGTTACTTTATATTATTAGTTGCTTAAAAACAAATCTCATTATAACTGGGACCCAAACTGAGTATCCAAGGTGTTCTTACATTAAGCACATTTTATAAACAACAAACCACACTAAAAATCATGTTTATGAACTTTTAAGAGATTTTAGTTTTGCTAAACAGTTATGTTTGTTCATAGAATAACATATTTTTTCCACATTTGCCAAAGCATGTGTCTGTTTATTTACAGATACACAGAGCTTTAGCTGTGAAATCATAAAATAACTAGATGCACTTATAATCTTTTTCATGCAGAGACTGATTAGTCTAGCTTTTCTAAGAAACTGACAGTCTTCACCACCACTCTGGACACTGCTTTGATTTTTCGTAGTGCACAGCTGCCTTTAAAAGTGACCTTGATGGAATATGACAAGTATGAAAGCATGACGGAAAAGGCTTCAATGGTGAATTTCTGAAATTTTAAAGTTTAAAAGACAGAAGGAAAGCGAGGTCTGTGATTCAATCCTGATAGAGGCTCGATGTAATATCCCATGTCTGTACAGCCTCACATGAAAGTGGCTAATGACCAGTACTAGGTTCCTGGGTGACCCCTGTTAATTAAATCATATACTAAAACTGAGTAAAACCACTTTAACTTATAAAACAATAGTTAAAGACATTTAAAGATGAGGAGAATCTCCCTGAGTGTTTTGAACTTAGAAAAACCAATTTAATGGTCAAAAGAATGAATATATGTCATAGGACACCCTAAAGACCAGACTGGAGGATTCTATATCCAACAAAATGAGATCATAAATATTTGAATGCTGTTATCACTCAAAGAAGAATGAGTAAAAAAATGCGGGTATGTATTGCATATAAAATTATTGACAATCTGCATATCTAAACAAACTATAAGGTTCAGAGTCTGAGCTTTTCACATTGTATATATGGGTGTATATATATATTTATATTAGTGTCTAAAAACCACTTCTTTTATACAGGTAAGTAGAGAGAAGAGTCGGGAGACAAGTGAACCTTCTAGGTTTGAACAAGAAAATGAATGTGCTTTTCTTTTCCTTCTGCCATCTATGTTTGCCTCATCTGGTCAGCACCTTTTTAGCAAGTATTAAGAGTGATTTTCATGGAATAGACTGAAAGGGTGATCTACTTCTTTGCTATAATGGTTAGTAAGAAATGGAATTTCCAAACTTCTCTGGACAGACTTACATGATAGGCTGTGTCTCTATTTAACTGTACATAATGACTTAAAAGCTGATAATGACTGATAGTTGATAGTAGCATCAGAAAGTGTGTTCCGGTGGCCACAATCAGCCAGGAAATCCTTCTGCATGAATCATGCTAACAAGGATGAACTTGAGTAGTTACAGTTTCCATATTTAGTGCTGTCAGATTAAACAAGCAAACAATACTGCAGCAACACCCTCACACACAGTTTTTTGTTATGTGTAAATATATCACAGGTTTCAGAGCTTTGTTCCTAAAGCAGTGATTTGCAGGTATTAAAAACTTTAAAAAATTCTACACAATAAAGGCTAAAATGGTATATTAAACCAAATGTTTAAAAATATATTAGTATATATGCTTAATGCTGGTTGAGATCTGCTTCAGACAAGAATGCATCAACTTGCAAGTCTTGTACATAAGTCTTGAAGTATAAAAAAAGCTTTTATCCACCTCATTGCCAACTGGCTATGTTACTTCCAGAAAAACTTATAAAAACCTTTGGGTCCTGAGTAGCTTCTGAAGCTGATTCCTTATTTCTTTGAACACGCGTAAAGAAATTAACATTTGTCCCTTTCTGAAATCATGAAATTTTGTCTTTCATTCCCTAATTAATACAAAAAGTAAAAAAATTACTAACTTATCTCTCCCATTAATTCACCTGGTAGACAAGAACTTCAGAGGCAATTGAAAGACAGGTAGTTAGGCAATTTCTCAGGGCTTATGTGTTATGATATGAAGTAAATTGCGGTGTTGCGTTGTTTTCCCCAGTCCCAGGCAGCTCTGGAGAGCTCGGCTAGGGCGCTGTTTCTCAGTGGGATCGGGGCTGCCGCGAGGCCCGGGCACTGTTGCATTCTGCGCACCGGGGTGGGGCTGGCTGCGCTCTGTGGCCGGCGCTGGGATGAGGCAAAGAGGCGGAGGAGGCACACCCTGTCCTGAGGTTGGCTGGAGAGCTTTTATTGTCGCGTGGAGCTGCGATGGAGAACAGTGACTGCTCTCTTGTGCCGCGTGGACAAAATAGGGATGGGACCAAGGACACATGGAGTTTTATAGGGGGCAGGCAGACACGCGCGGAAGCCCCCCTTGCCCAATGGGGACAGACAACGGGGGAGTGATGTGAACTACGGTAACCAATGGGGACACGACAGGGGTGTGTACAGGGTTCCAGGATGAATAGAGAATACAGGGATGGGGTAACAGACACAGAAGTCTCAGGAGTGAACAGAGGCTTGACCACAAGACTGGCATGGTGATGCTCCAATGGTAAGTGACCCGGAGCGGACCACCGCAGGGGGAACATGGGGGTGCACGGGGTACACATATATATAACATATAAATATATATATATACACACGTATATATAACATATATCAGAACCCCTAATCTGAACCCAAACCTGGGATGGAACAGTAAATAATCAAAATTAAACAAAATTTGAAAGCATGGACAAAGAGCAATTATGGTCCGAAAACCTTTTCTAGCTTTGAAAGTAACTGTTCCCCAGCTTTGCCTTAGTCTCACTGGTAGCAATGTTTTAACATCCCAGAACCCAGAAATGCTTGATTCTTAGTCTGAACTAAGAATACTACCAGTAGCAATGCTTATGAACCATCATACAGATTTGGGGGAAAAAACAGCAAACACATGAAGAGGGCAGACTGTTAGTGACTCTCCTTTATTTATCATTGCATAGCAAGATTTCTAATAACTTTTCCATTTATATCTTTACAATGAACAATAATTCCTAGCCTTGAGTGTACACGAAAAATCAAACCCTAACACAGAAGCATGTTTTACGTATAGTACAGCTGGTTTTGGCCAAGCATCTAGTTTCACACCTTTCCCTGTATTTTATTTTACTCCTTCTTTATCTATGCGCAGTGGCATTCATGAGAACTAATTCACTTGACAATAGAGAAGGAGACAAACAAAAATAGTAATTTTAACATTCTAGCATTTCCCTGAAATATTTCTCAAAGAATCACAATAACTAAGTCATTACATATACAAAATACATGATTGTATGGGGTGCTAGAAAGGTTTTCCTGGCATGCGTATGTACTGACCTACATAATTCATGAATGGTGAAGAATAGGACCATTATATGCAGCAAAATGAAGACAGCATTGAATAATACCAAACTTCATAAGATGTCTGTAGCAAGCTTAGCTTTTCAGTGAATCAAATAGATTTTATTCAAAGCTTAGAAAGTACAAGGTCAAACAGTTTATTAAAATGAAGATATAATAAATAGATAGATTCATGCCCCGTACTGAAATTCATGCAAACTTCATTGGGTTAAGTGCTAGGTCCAGCAGTGTGAAAAATATCAGCATTTGGCCCCTTGCCACAAGTCATTTTAGTAACATCTCTGTTATTTTTCCAAAGGCTGCCAGGGCAGTTCACAATGCAGAACCAAATGATCCACCTCTTCCACTTCATGTTGTGCGCCAGATGTTGATACTTTTGTAGACATTAAGTGCCGTTTATTCCATAAGGATATAGTTTTACAGCAATGCAGCCCTTAGTGATCTTTCCCATGCATCTATTTACTCCAGAAAATGTCTAAAGGATCAAACTTTCTAATTTACTTCTTAGGCAACTTCGGTGCCTGCAGCTGAAGAGTCTGCCTGGGTGAAGGCATTAATAAACAGGTTAGTAAAAAACCTAAGTCAATTACTGTGTTTGAAAAACCGGGGTCCAGATGTATTTCTCCTTAGTGTACTTCACATTCTATTAGAATAAACTTGGAATTTAAAAATTGTTTGGGTAGAAACCATGCCACTTTAGTTGTCATCCCAAAATATTTGTCTATCAACAGGTAGGGTCTCAGTCAGCAGCAAATTATAAACTATATCAAATAAGCCTGTTTAGCAGTTTGAATTATGCTTAACTTTACAGTACAGATTTTTGTAGTGGGTTCACAACAGCCACATGCTAGACTGAAGAATGTCAAATTAACACTACAGATTGTAGTTACACTCTGTATAAACAGGGAGTTATTTAATAACTGAAGTACCATGTAGGGGTGTGCTGGGAAGAGAAACATTTACATTAACACAGGAAGGAAAAAGCCTTATGCTAATTAAAAACCAGACTCCAAATAAAACAATTTCAATAGAAATTCAGAAAGAAAGATTAAATGGGTCTTAGATCTCCTAAAAACCAAGCAAAAAAGTCTGGTTGTAAGAACTTCTTCGGTTAGGAAGCTCTTCTAAGACCCTTCGTTAAAACATGAAAAATATTGTTGCCAGGCTGATGTAAAAAGAGACGTTCTGATCTAATCTTTGTTTCTATTATATGCAATACCCCTTTGCCTTCACTTATTTATTTTCTAAAAAATTATGTTCTTGATGCCTAGAACAGAGGCTAGACAGTGTTAAAGGAATAAAGTAGGTACTTATTAAAGAGGCTTTCCAAGGCTACACCTTGGGCAGTACAAGAGCCTAGCTGGGGCTACACCTAAGATGGATGACATGCCATGAGTTTTCACACTTTTATAAGTTTGGTTCATTTGCATATTGGGGTTAATTGTCCAATTACAGCTTCAGGTTATGAAATCACATCCTCCCAGTTTGCTCTCCTCAATTTGTTGTTGTTTATACTTTTTGGCCCTGAAGCTGTAATGGTGTTCTTGGTTCACAGGCTGGAAAAGGATTGTTTTGCCTAACTAAATTGTGAGGAGAACTTGATAACACTTTATATGAAGTTCAAAGTTACAAACTAATGCAATACAGAATCTGGAAAATATGAAAGCTTAAGTTAACATTCTGAATATGAAAAATGAGTAGTTTTATGTGCTCAGGCTTTGCTTTGTCAACCACAATTCAAGGAAACAGAATAATAGTTAACAGCAAGCATTCATTGATTTAGATACAGCAAATTCAGATGCTGGGAAAGCTGAGACACCATAATAAGTGCCATAGGTCCTCTGTTTGTCTTCTGCTCTAAGACAGTGAGAGTTTTTTTGAGGTACATGGGCCAAGTGCAGGGAAAGCATGTGCCAGAGTTAATAAACAAAAGGCAGAAATCTTTTGAAAACACAGTTTATGAAATTAATGGCTTTCTGGCATGCAGTAAGATACTGGGATACATGACTGAACTAACAAGAGTCATAGAGAGAATATCAAAGTAACAGTCCTTGTGAATCTTTCCTCCCACTATTTCTAAGCAAAGTAGGTTTTATTTTTCTAATAATCTGATCAATGTTGATATAAAAACTTCAGAAAACAATGTATGATTCTCCCCTAATGAGTGATTTTCAAATAAAATCCTTACCATCAAAAGTGGAAAAATGTATGTAACAAAATTAGAGAGATACACAGGTAAAATCTGAAGGATCTGTTATTTATTCTAATATTCAATGATATAGAATTAAATTGTCTTTTATGGAAGTGTAACTAGGAGAAAACCATATATTGTGGATCTGAAAACATCAAATAGAGAGGTTTTGTCATGGCAATGATGGCAAAAAATTTCCACTTAGAATTTGTCTAAATTAACATTCATCTACCAATTCTCAGCATGTTTTCAGATGATCATCAATTCTTCATAGCAATGTCAGAATCATCTTGAAGAAGTAAGCATTTATTTTAGAAATATAGATCTTAGCTCATAGATACAGGAACAAGGTATGCTTCAGACTACTGGAAACAAGAGACCCCAGCTTGTAGGTATACTACTCTTCCTAGCTTTAGGAAAGTGACAGTTAAGTGCAGTCTATGGGTGCAAATAAAAAAAATCCCTGTAAATAAACAAAGTACATGGCCCTAAAAGTAAAATGGTACCTTGTATACATTAACAAAATTCTCTATTATCATTCAGCTACATGGAGAGGATTTTTTATAGTGGTAGGGTCAGAAGATCCAACATTCCAAAGGTGATACACCTGTGGAAGCCTTCCAAGCATTCAGATAAAGCATGCAAAAAACCTTCTAACCACAGGTCTATTTTCTTTCTATCCCTAACTTGTTTTGTTTATTATCAGAGCAGGTATGTTACACCAATTAGAGCTTATGATGCAACCTTATCTCAGAGAAATAAGCAAATAGAGCAATTATGCTATTAATTCAAAGATATTTTTTCTCTCTTAGAAGGACCATCTGGTAACTCAAAGGAAAATGCAGCTGAATGCTTATACTTTTCTCTGAACAGAGTGACAGAATTAGTGCCAACCCTCTGGAAGTATTACTGATATAGTAAGTGGGTTTTCTGTACCTTTGTTTCTTTTGTGGGTTTGGAAGAGCACTTTGACATTTCACCATATGCACAGTGTATTATGTGTCAAGGAACTAGTGGATATAACTAAACAGTTTTAGCTCATTTTGTTTTTCATGAGGAAGAAAGCTTTCTGTGATGCTGATTCCTTTCACACAGATTTACTACTACATTATTTTATTCTTCTTTTACCTAGGAACAAAACCTTAATTTCATATCTCAGTGCAAATTAATTCTTTGGCATCACTAGCCTAGAAAGCCCTCTGGGGCCAGCTATTTTCAGCGCTGCCATTTTACAAGCATTGCAATCACAGATATTTGACTAGGTAAACTGATAAATTGTGGTAGCTGTAAGAAGATTGAATATTTTTTTGTTCTTGACATGTCACATATATTTTGTACAAATATTATCTCATCTTTCTTTGTTTCTACTCTTCCTCACTGTAGGATTGATTAATTAATTGATTGATTGTGTTAATTCACAGCAATTTTTTTTATTCATAGCAATATTTTTTGTCCACTGTCTTGCCAGGATCAGCAAAACAGCCCTATAAAAAGAACAAATCCTGGCAGGAACTACACTTCTCTGATAATTTCCTGGAATCCTGTCTTTTAATGCAGGTGCTAGAGTTGTCAAATCACAAAAACTTTCACTCTGGAATGGACCTTGGGCGGGCATCTTGTACAAGCTGCAGCCCAAAACATGGGTAATACTGAGTTCAGGCCAGAATGTTTAGGACTTTATATAGTCCAGACTTAAAATTTTCAAAGATGTAGATTCCCCAGCCACTCTGGAGATCTTGTTCCAAGATATAAGGTAATATGGCATTAACAGGATTCTCTGTGTAGGATTTGACTGCAGAATATAAATTCATTCATTCAGGCCTGATTTCCTGGCTCCAGGAAATCTCCTTTCTGGCAGACTAAGGCCAGCAATTTGTGCTGATGTACTTCTGGGTACTGAATTCTGCAGGGATGATGAGCTCCATCATTAGAACTATACTGATTTTCTCCAACAAATGTCCATGAGGGCTAAAGGAGACAAGAAATGCATTTCTTTGCTTTCCATCCAGGATTATTATTCTTACTGAAAACACTTACAAGATCATAGCTATACTATCTAAATAATTTCTCCTCTCTGCAAGACTACATTGTCTTAGAATGTTTTGGAGTGGATCCATTCTTTGGTGTTTCTCTGAAATATGTCTGTGTGGGATAGAAAGGTTAGAATGCCACAAACACAGTTTATGTCTAATATCGAGGTGATATTGCTAACCTGAGTTTTCATTTTTCTACAGGAAGAGTGCAATGTGTCTGGAGACTACCTTGCTTGGAAACAAAGTAAAAAATTAAGACTTTAAGGAGCTGTTTCCTTAACACTGATTTAATATACATAATATTAGGAATTAACTGAATGGTTTGACTGAGGAACCTACACATCCTGAGCTCCACCTATAGAAAGTGGAAACACAGCTACAAAATTGTTCAGATTTATGTAGGCTTAGAAGTTACCTTTGGAAGGTAAGGGTGATTATTGTTCAAAACAAGAAAACCTGTTAATGGCCATGAATGAACACTGCAATTGAATCAGCTTTTACCTTTTGCCATCAAGTCAAGAGCCATCTCCTATGTTGCACCAGCAGTGTTGGAGCTGATAATGCATCATTTTTCAGGAGAAAGTTGCTTTTTGCATTGGAAGATGTACTCTTCAAGGAACTCAGCCTCTAAGTTCAGGTCAAAATTTCCTCAATACCAGGTTCTCAGGCAAGTACAGCTGTCTGGTTTATTGGAACAAAATGTTTGACATCAGTGCAGTAAATAAACATGACAAGTTTGTTTCAGCCGATCCAAAACAATTTTTTTTTTTTAATTTGTTCATGGAGAAAATTGTCAAACCAAGTCTAAACTGCAAGTCGAACAGAAATGATCGATTTATTTAGACATCTGATTCAGCAAGCCTTCAACCTAGATTTTTGAGCACAGTCCTGTTGTAATCACTAATAGTTGTTATAAATCAGACCTGAGGCCCTACTTAGTAAATCTCAGGTTGTGTACACAGAAAAACAAGACTATGCCCAGCAGCCATGTGTGACCATGCATCTGCTTTATCCACAGGATATCTGTGTGTCAGAAATAGCAACTGGCTGTAGTCATGCGGGGGAGTGTTTCCATCAAAGGCTGTCCTCTCTCTGCTTTTTCTGAATCCTTTGAACATAGCTTCCAATATGCACAGCAGAAGCAGCTCAAAGGCAGCAGCTCTATTTCTCTAAAGAACAGCATTTTTCCTCAGAACATTGACATATAGCATATATGTCAAAAGTATTTTGCAATTAGCAGTCAGTATACAAACGTATGAAATTTGAAACTTAAGATCATTGTGCATCTCGGGATCAGGACATCACCTCCCATACCAAGACAAAAAAGGCTCTTTCTTTGACATGTCATTGATGAAAATAAGCATAACTGATATGCACGTGTTTCTAAAGAGCCACACACCATCCCTACCCAGAAAATTAAAATCCAGCTAATCAAAACATTTTAGTGAGTAGCCAGTTTACACACTGAAGAAAAGTGATGATATTATTGGACTGGTGGATAGAATAGAATAGAATAGAATAGAATAGAATAGAATAGAATAGAATAGAATAGAATAGAATAGAATAAATATTGGTCTCCCTGTTGATTTTTGTTTCATGCCATGGGAAATCACAGGAACATATTTGAACATCATTAAACCCAAAATCCTCAAGGATAAAAAAAATCCATATATGTCCTAATACCTGGTACCTGCTCCAGGAGATAAACCAATAAAATATAATTTTTTTCATTCACACATTTCATTTCATTTCATTTCATTTCATTTCATTTCATTTCATTTCATTTCATTTCATTTCATTCATTTCATTTCATTCCTTTCTGATTTTGTGTCCTTAATAGCCAAAGCAATGCAAATTAATTTTTTATTCATTTCTATATCTAGATAAATTAAGTAGTTTTTATTTTTCTCATAAGTATATAAATTTTCCATATTGAAATAGGCACTAAAGAGGATAATAGTCTAAATTTAACTGGAATAAAAAATAAATCTCTTTCTCTTTGCAGCAAAACAAAACAAAACAGGAAAAAGAAA